>NW_026902609.1:87500-90000 GCF_943734735.2 Anopheles gambiae | reverse complement strand
TCGACGTGTGGGCGCCACGACAGGTGGTCGTGTAGCATGACCCCCAAGTAGCGGATCGACCGCTTCGAGCGCACTTCCACTCCACAGATGTTCACAGGGATGTTTTTGTATCCGCTTCGCTTGCTCGACACCATCAGCAGCTCCGTCTTCTCCGGCGCCAGGGAGAGTTTGTGCCGCACCATCCAGCTGTTGACCGCTGCCACCGCTTCCTCCGCAATCGCTGCTGCGTGTTCAGGAGTTGTCCCCGCTGCCAGGATCGCAAGATCATCGGCGAATCCCACGATGGAGGCGCCCTCAGGGAGCTCTACGGCTAGCACACCGTCGTACATTATGTTCCACAGTGTGGGGCCCAATATGGACCCCTGTGGAACCCCTGCCGATACTCGGCGGGTAACCGGCCCGTCCGCCGTGTCGTACGTAAGCTCCCTGTCGGCGAAGTAGTCCTGCAGTATGCGGCACAACTGCACGGGGACTCCCTTCGCCTGGAGCGCCTCGGCGATGCTCTGCCAGCTAGCCGTGTTGAACGCGTTACGGACGTCCAGGGCCACAACCATGAGGCAGCGCCGGTCACGGTTGTTTGTCCTTCCAAAGGACTTCGCCCTTCGTCCCGCGTCCACGACCTGCTGGATGGCCTGCAGAGTCGATCGCCCTCGCCGGAATCCGAACTGCTGCTCAGACAGTTGCGGACTCTCTGGATCCTCGATGTATTCGTTGAGCCGGTTCAACAGCAGCCGCTCCAAAGCCTTGCCCGTATTATCGAGCAAGCAAATCGGGCGGAAGGACGACGGCTCGCCCGGTGATTTGCCTGGCTTTGGCAGGAGCACCAGTCGCTGCTTTTTCCACGGCTGCGGAAAGCAGGACGTGTCCAGGCACTCCTGAAACACCCGGCGGAAGGGCTCCGGTTGCTGCCTGAGAGCAACCGTAAGGGCGGCGTTCGGTACTCCATCAAGCCCAGGAGCCTTCCGCGGGTGCATACTGGCTGCTATATTCTCCAGCTCGGTCAGGCCGATCGATCGGAGCGGCGTCATGTTGCCAACTCGGAGATCGGGCCACTCTACCGGCGGATGAACCGGGAACAAGGCGTCGACAATTCGCCGCAGTTCTGCTGGATCGCGTTCCGGGGCTGAGCGGGCCGCCTGGAACCAGTGGAAGACCTTCCGGAAAAAGTTTCCGGTTTCATCCTCCCTGATCGACAGCAAGAACCGGTCGAACGCCTCGTTCTTGCTCACACGAATAGCCTTCCGAAGGCTCTCCCTGGCAGCTGCGAGTTCCGTTTGGAGCTGTTCGTTGGGCGGAATGGTCCTCATCGCCATTTGCTCCTTTCTGGAGAGTTCTTCGATCATCGTCTGGATCGCCGGAGTCCACCAGTAAGCTGGCCGACCTGTGTGGTCCTGCGCTGGGAAGACCCGCGACATCGTCTCGTCGCAGACGCTGGTCAGCGACTCGACCAAGCTTTCGACGCTGTTAGCTTGACGGGCGAACCCAGTCATGGCCAGCGCTTTCCCGAAAAGCTGGGAGTCAAACTGACTGGTCTTCCAGCGCGTACCGGCATTGCTTACGCGGGCCGGGCGCTGTCCACGCCGTGCTGCCCGATCCCTCGATGATGGTGGACTCACGCCAACCTCGTACCGGACGTAACGGTGATCACTGAGCGTTACCACGTCGGGAACGCGCCAGCCTCGGGTGCTGTCCTCGCGCGGGTCGAGACGGCTGATCACACTACTGGCGAACGTAACGTCCGGTCGGCTGGGCGGAAACCGAGTTGTGTCCGCTCGGTTCCCCTTGAACGTTGGCAGACAGTCTGCCTTGTTCAGTAGCACCAGCCCGAGGTTGTCCGCCAACTGGAGAAGCTCCAAGCCCTTCGGGCAAGTCCTGCTGCTTCCCCAGTCCAGGTGCATGGCGTTGAAATCGCCGGCCAGGAGAACCCGGCTGCACCCGCGGACGATCAGGTCGATCTTTTCCATAATGCTCCGGAACTCTGGGACTCCTGTCTGCGGCGACACATAGCAGCTCACCACAGCGATTCCACCGACGTCGGCCGCAACCACACCGAGGGTCTGACGGTGCCTGATACGCTGTATCGGCAGCCGGTTGCCGTTGACGACGATGGCAACCGTCTTACTCTCGTCCGTTACCCAATTGCCGTTATTGCGCGGTACGCAATAGGGCTCGGACAAGAGCAGAACGTCAAGACCCTCGGTGGTCAACACATGCAACGCCAGGTCCTGGGCGTTCTCGCAATGGTTGGCGTTGAACTGCAGGACGTTCAACATTGTGGTTGCGGGCCTGGGCACATGGGGGCGGCGATGCGATGTGGGCCGCCACAAACGATGCACTTCGGATCGCAGGTGCATGATGCCGCGCGATGATCCGTGGCTCCGCAGCGCAGGCATAGGCCGGAACGATCCACGCCGGCGCAGTCTGCAGTGGTGTGTCCACGCTCCAAGCAGCGGAAACAGCGAACCGCGCTTCGCTGCTGTTTTGGCGCGCTGCGCACCAG
>NW_026902609.1:77500-82500 GCF_943734735.2 Anopheles gambiae | reverse complement strand
GGGAAACCCGGTTTCATCACGCTATGTGCCCTGCACCACCGGCTTAGCGTGAATCCTTCGAGTTTCCCTAAGAAGTTCGATTGGTCTTGCAGAGTTTAAAGACAACGAAGCTTAGTTTCAAGCAATGATTTAATATACGCGTATTAAAAACCCTTAGCTGTTACAACTTTTATGCTTGAAACCATCGCAACGAAGTCTTTGGGTCCGTAGACCCGTGATGTACTGCTCCAGGAAACGTTTTGAAAGGGTGGAAACTCAAAATCATAGGTTAAGATCATCGGCAGAACCCACCAGACACCACTTTTGCTTCATAAGTTCGGCCTATAGTCATATGACGATTTTCATCGGGGAGGGGACGTATGACCCAAACGGGGGCTTATATGACCCACGGACACTGCAAACCATGCTCCTACGACTAAATAGAGGTTAAAACTACGATTTGGTGAAATCTTCATTTTTGACCTCGAAGCAAGGTACCTTCCCTATAGTAGGCAATGAGTAAATGATCATAATCCCAGGAGGGCAAAAAATGGGAACCCGAGAGGAAAGCGCTGTTGGCGCGCCTAAGCTAGTGGCCCGTAGAGTAAAAAGGGTACCCCCAACAAAGTTGTCGTTTGACGTTCTGGTTGCACTTTTTATCATCTAAAATCAGTTTTCTACACGTTTTGAGGGGTTTTAGCAAAAAAAAAATTTTCGATTACTCGAGCTCTCTGGCCCGTTCGGTGCACATTTTTGAAAAAAGCTAGGGAGCTGCCCCTAGGTTCGGGGTGTCACAAAATGTTGAAAAGTGGTCGAAAAACCACTTTCCAGAATCGGATGTAGAATCATTAGACGAATTTAAAATTGTTCTACGACACCCATCTGCGACGGTTTAGTATTCGAGATATATAACACTTTGTAGGTCTGACCGAGCAATTTTTGTTCCGCGCACTTTGTGCACCGTACACGTTGATGTTTGTATGAAAAAGTACCCTACCTAGGGACGCGTAGAGCAAATTTGTACCCCCGGGCATGTTGTCGATTGACATTCTGGTTGCACTTTTCATCATCTAGGGTGCGTTCCTGACACGTTTTGAGGGTTTTAGCAAAAAAAAAAATTTCGACTACTCGAGCTCTCTGGCCCGTTCGGTGCACATTTTTGAAAAAAGCTAGGGAGCTGCCCCTAGGTTCGGGGTGTCACAAAATGTTGAAAAGTGGTCGAAAAACCACTATCCAGAATCGGATGTAGAATCGTTAGACGAACTTAAAATTGTTCTACGACACCCATCTGCGACGTTTAGTATTCGAGTTATGGCCCGTACCAGGTCTGACCGAGCAATTTTTGTTCCGCGCACTTTGTGCACCGTACACTTTGATGTTTGTATGAAAAAGTACCCTACCTCGGGACGCGTAGAGCAAAATTGTACCCCCGGGCATGTTGTCGATTGACATTCTGGTTGCACTTTTCATCATCTAGGGTGCGTTCCTGACACGTTTTGAGGGGTTTTAGCGAAAAAAATTTTTTCGACTACTCGAGCTCTCTGGCCCGTTCGGTGCACATTTTTGAAAAAAGCTAGGGAGCTGCCCCTAGGTTCGGGGTGTCACAAAATGTTGAAAAGTGGTCGAAAAAACCACTATCCAGAATCGGATGTAGAATCATTAGACGAACTTAAAATTGTTCTACGACACCCATCTGCGACGTTTAGTATTCGAGTTATGGCCCGTCCTAGGTCTGACCGAGCAATTTTTTGTTCCGCGCACTTTGTGCACACGTACACTTTGATGTTTGTATGAAAAAGTACCCTACCTAGGGACGCGTAGAGCAAATTTGTACCCCCCGGCATGTTGTCGATTGACATTCTGGTTGCACTTTTCATCATCTAGGGTGCGTTCCTGACACGTTTTGAGGGGTTTTAGCAAAAAAAAAATTTTCGACTACTCGAGCTCTCTGGCCCGTTCGGTGCACATTTTTGAAAAAAGCTAGGGAGCTGCCCCTAGGTTCGGGGTGTCACAAAATGTTGAAAAGTGGTCGAAAAACCACTATCCAGAATCGGATGTAGAATCATTAGACGAACTTAAAATTGTTCTACGACACCCATCTGCGACGTTTAGTATTCGAGTTATGGCCCGTCCTAGGTCTGACCGAGCAATTTTTGTTCCGCGCACTTTGTGCACCGTACACGTTGATGTTTGTATGAAAAAGTACCCTACCTAGGGACGCGTATAGCAAATTTGTACCCCCGGGCATGTTGTCGATTGACATTCTGGTTGCACTTTTCATCATCTAGGGGTGCGTTCCTGACACGTTTTGAGGGGTTTTAGCAAAAAAAAAAATTTTCGACTACTCGAGCTCTCTGGCCCGTTCGGTGCACATTTTTGAAAAAAGCTAGGGAGCTGCCCCTAGGTTCGGGGTGTCACAAAAATGTTGAAAAGTGGTCGAAAAACCACTATCCAGAATCGGATGTAGAATCATTAGACGAACTTAAAATTGTTCTACGACACCCATCTGCGACGTTTAGTATTCGAGTTATGGCCCGTCCTAGGTCTGACCGAGCAATTTTTGTTCCGCGCACTTTGTGCACCGTACACGTTGATGTTTGTATGAAAAAGTACCCTACCTAGGGACGCGTATAGCAAATTTGTACCCCCGGGCATGTTGTCGATTGACATTCTGGTTGCACTTTTCATCATCTAGAGTGCGTTCCTGACACGTTTTGAGGGGTTTTAGCAAAAAAATTTTTTTCGACTCCTCGAGCTCTCTGGCCCGTTCGGTGCACATTTTTGAAAAAAGCTAGGGAGCTGCCCCTAGGTTCGGGTGTCACAAAATGTTGAAAAGTGGTCGAAAAACCACTATCCAGAATCGGATGTAGAATCATTAGACGAACTTAAAATTGTTCTACGACACCCATCTGCGACGTTTAGTATTCGAGTTATGGCCCGTCCTAGGTCTGACCGAGCAATTTTTGTTCCGCGCACTTTGTGCACCGTACACGTTGATGTTTGTATGAAAAAGTACCCTACCTAGGGACGCGTATAGCAAATTTGTACCCCCGGGCATGTTGTCGATTGACATTCTGGTTGCACTTTTCATCATCTAGGGTGCGTTCCTGACACGTTTTTGAGGGGTTTTAGCAAAAAAAAAATTTTCGACTACTCGAGCTCTCTGGCCCGTTCGGTGCACATTTTTGAAAAAGCTAGGGGGAGCTGCCCCTAGGTTCGGGTGTCACAAAATGTTGAAAAGTGGTCGAAAAACCACTATCCAGAATCGGATGTAGAATCATTAGACGAACTTAAAATTGTTCTACGACACCCATCTGCGACGGTTTAGTATTCGAGTTATGGCCCGTACCAGGTCTGACCGAGCAATTTTTGTTCCGCGCACTTTGTGCACCGTACACGTTGATGTTTGTATGAAAAAGTACCCTACCTAGGGGACGCGTATAGCAAATTTGTACCCCCCGGGCATGTTGTCGATTGACATTCTGGTTGCACTTTTCATCATCTAGGGTGCGTTCCTGACACGTTTTGAGGGGTTTTAGCAAAAAAAAAAATTTTCGACTACTCGAGCTCTCTGGCCCGTTCGGTGCACATTTTTGAAAAAAGCTAGGGAGCTGCCCCTAGGTTCGGGGTGTCACAAAATGTTGAAAAGTGGTCGAAAAACCACTATCCAGAATCGGATGTAGAATCGTTAGACGAACTTAAAATTGTTCTACGACACCCCATCTGCGACGTTTAGTATTCGAGATATAGCACTTTGTAGGTCTGACCGAGCAATTTTGTACTAAAATGTATGGTGAACATGTAATTCATTAAATAACATTGACTTGCATCGTGCCCTACTTCATCGGCACAGCTGTTATTGACTATCTTTAGTGGAAATGGATTGAGTTTGACCATTTTAAGCCCATTTCCTATGCCGTGCACCAACATTGTGTACCGATCAGGGAAAGTACGCTACGTACGCGTTCATGGATGTCGATGTTGGTACAAGTTGCCGGTCGGGATAGCCGTGCACCAAAACTGTGTACCGATCAGGGAAAGTACAAGACGGAGGGTGCAGCTCGAGCGTACGCGTTCATAGATGTCCCATGTTGGTACACTTGCACCAAAATTGTGTACCAATCAGGGAAAGTACAACACGGAGGGCGCAGCCCGGGCGTACGCGATCATGGATGTCCATGTTGATACAATCTACGTGTACGTTCTTAGTTTTTGTATCAAAAGTTGCAATTAAGTGCTTGTATGCTTAAAATGCTTATCTCAACCGGTCACCTTTTGGCCTGTCCTTTTATAACAGAAACCTAGAAAGATACTCGATATTTTTGTGTTGTTCCATTAGCCCGGGACGACGAAATGAGCTATGTGCACATCGTGCAGAAAACTGTCTTCGCCACGCATGTTTTTGTCTATCCACTCATATAATCACCCACATTTGTGTTCAACACGGACGGCGCAGCCCGAGCGAACGCGTTAATGTTTATGTTTGTACACACTGCTTGTACGATTCTAGGATTTGGTAATTGCGTCACAGTGCCCGACCGTCGCGGACACCATTCCTTGGACAGAAGTCCTAGTACGTAGAGTACTTTCCTAGGTATGTGCTCGTTCGTGACTATCGTTGCGTGCTTACGGACACGCTTGGGTATGTTTACCATACAAGGTTTACTAGGGAAACCTGGGAAGGACGCTTGCCCTCCCGTCGCGGACACCATTCTTGGAAAGAAGTCCTAGTACGTAGCGTTCCTTATTTTACTTGATCAGTTTGTAATGCATTCGCTTTGTTCCATCGACTTCTGCTACTGCTCACTAAGGGGTGTTCGTTTGCGATGTGTACGATAAGCAACTGTCTATCCTAACCAGCAGTTAATCAACACTTTTCACCCAAGTCATAGGAACATAGAGTACTTTTCCTAATCGGTACACAATTTTGGTGCACCTCTAACCTGGCCGGCACTTTATCGTTACGTTTTGTGCATAACCTAGGGACGTGGTGTAAGTTTCATGATTTTTATGTTTGATTC
>NW_026902609.1:55000-62500 GCF_943734735.2 Anopheles gambiae | reverse complement strand
CTACCTAGGGACGCGTAGAGCAAATTTGTACCCCCGGGCATGTTGTCGATTGACATTCTGGTTGCACTTTTCATCATCTAGGGTGCGTTCCTGACACGTTTTGAGGGGTTTTAGCAAAAAAAAAAATTTTCGACTACTCGAGCTCTCTGGCCCGTTCGGTGCACATTTTTGAAAAAAGCTAGGGAGCTGCCCCTAGGTTCGGGGTGTCACAAAATGTTGAAAAGTGGTCGAAAAACCACTATCCAGAATCGGATGTAGAATCATTAGACGAACTTAAAATTGTTCTACGACACCCAGCTGCGACGTTTAGTATTCGAGTTATGGCCCGTACCAGGTCTGACCGAGCAATTTTTGTTCCGCGCACTTTGTGCACCGTACACGTTGATGTTTGTATGAAAAAGTACCCTACCTAGGGACGCGTAGAGCAAATTTGTACCCCCGGGCATGTTGTCGATTGACATTCTGGTTGCACTTTTCATCATCTAGGGTGCGTTCCTGACACGTTTTGAGGGGTTTTAGCAAAAAAAAAAATTTTCGACTACTCGAGCTCTCTGGCCCGTTCGGTGCACATTTTTGAAAAAAGCTAGGGAGCTGCCCCTAGGTTCGGGGTGTCACAAAATGTTGAAAAGTGGTCGAAAAACCACTATCCAGAATCGGATGTAGAATCATTAGACGAACTTAAAATTGTTCTACGACACCCATCTGCGACGTTTAGTATTCGAGTTATGGCCCGTCCTAGGTCTGACCGAGCAATTTTTGTTCCGCGCACTTTGTGCACCGTACACGTTGATGTTTGTATGAAAAAGTACCCTACCTAGGGACGCGTATAGCAAATTTGTACCCCCGGGCATGTTGTCGATTGACATTCTGGTTGCACTTTTCATCATCTAGGGTGCGTTCCTGACACGTTTTGAGGGGTTTTAGCAAAAAAAAAAATTTTCGACTACTCGAGCTCTCTGGCCCGTTCGGTGCACATTTTTGAAAAAAGCTAGGGAGCTGCCCCTAGGTTCGGGGTGTCACAAAATGTTGAAAAGTGGTCGAAAAACCACTATCCAGAATCGGATGTAGAATCATTAGACGAATTTAAAATTGTTCTACGACACCCATCTGCGACGTTTAGTATTCGAGTTATGGCCCGTCCTAGGTCTGACCGAGCAATTTTTGTTCCGCGCACTTTGTGCACCGTACACGTTGATGTTTGTATGAAAAAGTACCCTACCTAGGGACGCGTAGAGCAAATTTGTACCCCCGGGCATGTTGTCGATTGACATTCTGGTTGCACTTTTCATCATCTAGGGTGCGTTCCTGACACGTTTTGAGGGGTTTTAGCAAAAAAAAAATTTTCGACTACTCGAGCTCTCTGGCCCGTTCGGTGCACATTTTTGAAAAAAGCTAGGGAGCTGCCCCTAGGTTCGGGGTGTCACAAAATGTTGAAAAGTGGTCGAAAAACCACTATCCAGAATCGGATGTAGAATCATTAGACGAACTTAAAATTGTTCTACGACACCCATCTGCGACGTTTAGTATTCGAGTTATGGCCCGTCCTAGGTCTGACCGAGCAATTTTTGTTCCGCGCACTTTGTGCACCGTACACTTTGATGTTTGTATGAAAAAGTACCCTACCTAGGGACGCGTAGAGCAAATTTGTACCCCCGGGCATGTTGTCGATTGACATTCTGGTTGCACTTTTCATCATCTAGGGTGCGTTCCTGACACGTTTTGAGGGGTTTTAGCAAAAAAAAAAATTTTCGACTACTCGAGCTCTCTGGCCCGTTCGGTGCACATTTTTGAAAAAAGCTAGGGAGCTGCCCCTAGGTTCGGGGTGTCACAAAATGTTGAAAAGTGGTCGAAAAACCACTATCCAGAATCGGATGTAGAATCATTAGACGAACTTAAAATTGTTCTACGACACCCATCTGCGACGTTTAGTATTCGAGTTATGGCCCGTCCTAGGTCTGACCGAGCAATTTTTGTTCCGCGCACTTTGTGCACCGTACACGTTGATGTTTGTATGAAAAAGTACCCTACCTAGGGACGCGTATAGCAAATTTGTACCCCCGGGCATGTTGTCGATTGACATTCTGGTTGCACTTTTCATCATCTAGGGTGCGTTCCTGACACGTTTTGAGGGGTTTTAGCAAAAAAAAAAATTTTCGACTACTCGAGCTCTCTGGCCCGTTCGGTGCACATTTTTGAAAAAAGCTAGGGAGCTGCCCCTAGGTTCGGGGTGTCACAAAATGTTGAAAAGTGGTCGAAAAACCACTATCCAGAATCGGATGTAGATACATTAGACGAACTTAAAATTGTTCTACGACACCCATCTGCGACGTTTAGTATTCGAGTTATGGCCCGTCCTAGGTCTGACCGAGCAATTTTTGTTCCGCGCACTTTGTGCACCGTACACTTTGATGTTTGTATGAAAAAGTACCCTACCTAGGGACGCGTAGAGCAAATTTGTACCCCCGGGCATGTTGTCGATTGACATTCTGGTTGCACTTTTCATCATCTAGGGTGCGTTCCTGACACGTTTTGAGGGGTTTTAGCAAAAAAAAAAATTTTCGACTACTCGAGCTCTCTGGCCCGTTCGGTGCACATTTTTGAAAAAAGCTAGGGAGCTGCCCCTAGGTTCGGGGTGTCACAAAATGTTGAAAAGTGGTCGAAAAACCACTATCCAGAATCGGATGTAGAATCATTAGACGAACTTAAAATTGTTCTACGACACCCATCTGCGACGTTTAGTATTCGAGTTATGGCCCGTCCTAGGTCTGACCGAGCAATTTTTGTTCCGCGCACTTTGTGCACCGTACACGTTGATGTTTGTATGAAAAAGTACCCTACCTAGGGACGCGTATAGCAAATTTGTACCCCCGGGCATGTTGTCGATTGACATTCTGGTTGCACTTTTCATCATCTAGGGTGCGTTCCTGACACGTTTTGAGGGGTTTTAGCAAAAAAAAAAATTTTCGACTACTCGAGCTCTCTGGCCCGTTCGGTGCACATTTTTGAAAAAAGCTAGGGAGCTGCCCCTAGGTTCGGGGTGTCACAAAATGTTGAAAAGTGGTCGAAAAACCACTATCCAGAATCGGATGTAGAATCATTAGACGAACTTAAAATTGTTCTACGACACCCATCTGCGACGTTTAGTATTCGAGTTATGGCCCGTCCTAGGTCTGACCGAGCAATTTTTGTTCCGCGCACTTTGTGCACCGTACACTTTGATGTTTGTATGAAAAAGTACCCTACCTCGGGACGCGTAGAGCAAATTTGTACCCCCGGGCATGTTGTCGATTGACATTCTGGTTGCACTTTTCATCATCTAGGGTGCGTTCCTGACACGTTTTGAGGGGTTTTAGCAAAAAAAAAATTTTCGACTACTCGAGCTCTCTGGCCCGTTCGGTGCACATTTTTGAAAAAAGCTAGGGAGCTGCCCCTAGGTTCGGGGTGTCACAAAATGTTGAAAAGTGGTCGAAAAACCACTATCCAGAATCGGATGTAGAATCATTAGACGAATTTAAAATTGTTCTACGACACCCATCTGCGACGTTTAGTATTCGAGATATAGCACTTTGTAGGTCTGACCGAGCAATTTTTGTTCCGCGCACTTTGTGTTCATGGATGTCGATAAAGGTACAAGTTGCCGGTCGGGATAGCCGTGCACCAAAACTGTGTACCGATCAGGGAAAGTACAAGACGAAGGGTGCATCTCGAGCGTACGCGTTCATAGATGTCCATGTTGGTACACTTGCACCAAAATTGTGTACCAATCAGGGAAAGTACAACATGGAGGGCGCAGCCCGGGCGTACCCGATCATGGATGTCCATGTTGATACAATCTACGTGTACGTACCTAGTTTTTGTATCAAAAGTTGCAATAAAGTGCTTGTATGCTTAAAATGCTTATCTCAACCGGTCACCTTTTGGCCTGTCCTTTTATAACAGAAACCTAGAAAGATACTCGATATTTTTGTGTTTTTCCATTCGCCCGGGACGACGAAATGAGCTATGTGCACATCGTGCAGAAAACTGTCTTCGCCACGCATGTTTTTGTCTATCCACTCATATAATCACCCACATTTGTGTTCAACACGGACGGCGCAGCCCGAGCGAACGCGTTAATGTTTATGTTTGTACACACTGCTTGTACGATTCTAGGATTTGGTAATTGCGTCACAGTGCCCGACCGTCGCGGACACCATTCTTGGACAGAAGTCCTAGTACGTAGAGTACTTTCCCTAGGTATGTGCTCGTTCGTGACTATCGTTGCGTGCTTACGGACACGCTTGGGTATGTTTACCATACAAGGTTTACTAGGGAAACCTGGGAAGGACGCTTGCCCTCCCGTCGCGGACACCATTCTTGGAAAGAAGTCCTAGTACGTAGCGTTCCTTATTTTACTTGATCAGTTTGTAATGCATTCGCTTTGTTCCATCGACTTCTGCTACTGCTCACTAAGGGGTGTTCGTTTGCGATGTGTACGATAAGCAACTGTCTATCCTAACCAGCAGTTAATCAACACTTTTCACCCAAGTCATAGGAACATAGAGTACTTTTCCTAATCGGTACACAATTTTGGTGCACCTCTAACCTGGCCGGCACTTTATCGTTACGTTTTGTGCATAACCTAGGGACGTGGTGTAAGTTTCATGATTTTTATGTTTGATTCGGTTTATTATGATTGAAAACTACGCTACGTCCCAGAAATTTGAACTCGACTACTTCATCCATGTGGCGCCAAAAGCTACTGGGCAACGCCTAGCTAATGCCCCATTTGTACTTCAATTTGCATAATCAATTTTGAAAAATACGCTAAGTCCCAGAAATCTGAACTCGAATACTTTTGCCACGTGGCGCAAAAAAGCTACTGAGAAACGCCTAGCCTTTTACCCATTTATAATTTAGTTTTCGTTATTAGTTTTGAACAATACGCAAAGTTCCAAGAATCTGAACTCGAATACTTTTTACATGTGCCGCCAAAAGCTACTGAGCAACGCCTAGGTTGATACATTTTTGGTACATGGAGTGTATGCATGCAGGATTACTGCCGTGCTGGACCGGAAAATCGAACTTGCTACTAGAACATAAAGTAATTCCCCTAGATAGGTGCTTTTGCATACCTCTGATCGACGACCATGCAACGTGCGACACGCGTAGCTAGGCTTGCCCAAACAAATTTCCTAGGATAGCACCAAATTGCACACCTTCAGGGGTATATTTTGGTACCGTGTACCGTGCATGGTACAAGTATCAGCAGCTCGTGCAATTTATTTTGCATCGTGTTGCGGTTGCTGGTGCGTCGGGATAGGAGTATTTCGAGACTTTCGCCAAGCGTTGGTGCCATTTGGGGGATAATTAATGTTCTAGCCACAATAAACGTGCCACATAATGCCAATAAGGAAAAAGCCGTTTTCTAGGGACTTCCAGTCAAAATGTTTGCCATCAGCGCTTTCCTGTCGAGTTCAGGATCTGGGACTTAGCGTTTTTTTTTCACGATCCAATCCAACGACCAGATCGTGAATAAACAATACATACAACAGTGCATCCCTTTAAAGTAGGAAAAAGCCGAATTCTAGGGAGCTCCAGTCCAAAAGGTTGTCATCAGCGCTCTCCTCTCGAGTTCAAGATTTGGGACTTAGCGTTTTTTTCGCGATCCAGCCAAAAGACCAGATCGTGAAATAAACAATTAATATAACTGTACTAGTACATCCCTTCAACTGAAGCAAGTGCACCATACATGACCCGTACGCCAATCATCCATGCACATGACACGTCAACTAAGTCAACACATGATACAACTTGGACAACTGACGGGTAAGTAGGTCATCTCGTACACGACGACACATCGACCAAACCAGGTCAACACGTCACATGCACAAGACATCCTACTACCAAGGCCGGCCACCTCGACACACGACGTGTTAACCGAACATGGTCAACAACACCATCATGTGCAAGGCAACCGGCCCAAACGGATTAACTTATACAACTTGTAACGAGCAGGTGTGTAAGCTTACTGGTTTGGTCGGCACGTTTCTCACATCAAGACAATCAAGTCGAGAACGAGGCACGCCGACAAGCTCACTAGTGTTACGTGTTCCGCTCCATACCGTGTCAAGTCACTCGTCTGACACGGAAGTAGCCAGCTCTTGTCCACTAGTGTAAAGGAACGGTCTCCAGACCAAGTCAAGTCACTCGTCTGACAAGGAAAGAGCACGCACCAAGCTTCACCAGAGCACGGCACCACGGTCCCCAGACCAAGATGGTTCGTTGCGCCATCGAGGAAGGGGCACGCGATCCCTTGCTACACTCAACTAAGTACACTCTTGCTCTCACAAAAGTATCCCCTGTGTCGACGTGGTCCCCAGACCAAGACGAGCTTGCGCACATCGAGGAAGGGGCACACGGACAAACCACCAAGCATGGGTCGCCTGAGAGGATCGATGCGAACGCATCTCTACAACTCGCAGCTCCCAGCCTGAAGTCCCGTCGTTTGCGGGCGGTTGATAGGTGTCGAAACTAGGTATATCCACGTTGGGCAGAGCTCAAGCCAACGGCGTTCCCAGTTACGGTACTAACACGTGCAGCGAACTCCACTCGTTGCGGCCTAGGTATAGCGGGATGAGACGCCGGGCTGCAGACGCAGACTCCAACGGATCTCAGAGGGTTGTTAGGCCCGCTAGCTTCCGAACACCTAATGGGTTTGAGAAGCGCTATCAGCTCGGATTGGCTACGACCTTAGAGGCGTTCAGGCATAATCCAGCGGACGTAGCGTCATACCAAAGTCCGGTCGGACTAGTATTGAGCCAGTGGTCCGTACCTGTGGTTCCTCTCGTACTGCACAGGAATTCCGTTAAGATAGCGACTATAAGCACACACCAGTAGGGTAAAACTAACCTGTCTCACGACGGTCTAAACCCAGCTCACGTTCCCTTGAAAGGGTGAACAATCCTACGCTTGGTGAATTTTGCTTCACAATGATAGGAAGAGCCGACATCGAAGGATCAAAAAGCCACGTCGCTATGAACGCTTGGCGGCCACAAGCCAGTTATCCCTGTAGTAGTGTCAAACGTGAGGTCGTACTGTACCGACACGTTGTGTTTGGGCTCCGAAAAAAGGACTTAAAAACAGTGCAAAATCGTCGTTAATCGACTTTAATAGTGTGAAAAACGTGCTCAGGGCACCTGATTTACCCTTTAAGAGCGTTATCAAGTGTTTTTAAGGCAAAAATTCAACAAAAATCGTGCATTTGTGTTTGTTGCCTATGAACCCCCCACCATGTGTTTGTGTGACATGGTGTAAAAGCAGAAAATCGAAAAAAGTGCCCAAAAAGTGCCAGAATTGCACGATTTTAGTGTAAACAGTGCATCTGAGCACGAAAAAAGGTGTTAAGAAGTGATCCGCGCATGAAAAAACCACAAAATTGTGAAAAAAAAGTTTTGCGTCATCCAGCCCATACTGGGCCAAGTAATCGCCGGATCTGTGTTTTCAGCGATATAATTTGCC
>NW_026902609.1:45000-50000 GCF_943734735.2 Anopheles gambiae | reverse complement strand
TACAGAGCTTTTCCCGCAACATCCGCCCTTCAACTGGCCCAGCATCAGTTCCGAGGAAGAACAGGAACAGCCTGCAGACCAGCAGACTCCATGGACCCAAGTCACGATCCCGGAACTCCGTCTGATAGCTAGCACCATGCCGAACAAAAAAGCGCCGGGCCTTGACGGAATTCCGAACGCCGCTGTCAAGGCTGCAATCCTTGCGTACACGGACGTTTTCCAGGCGTTGTACCAAAGCTGTCTGGAAACGGCTACATTTCCAGCACCATGGAAACGACAGCGGTTGGTACTGCTCCCCAAGCCGGGGAAACCACCGGGTAGCAACGGGTCATACCGACCTTTGTGCATGCTGGATGCCTTAGGGAAAGTGCTGGAGAAGCTCATTCTAAACAGACTTCACAACCACCTGGAAGATCCTGCTGCGGTGAGGCTGTCAGACAGGCAGCATGGCTTCCGGAGGGGGCGATCTACAATTGGCGCCATTCGAACAGTGATCGAGGCTGGTCAGAGCGCGATGAGATTCCGCCGCACGAACGGGCGGGATAACAGGTTCCTGCTGGTCGTGTCAATGGATGTCAAGAATGCCTTCAATACGGCAAGCTGGCAGGCCATCGCCACTGCACTGCAGATGAAAGGAGTACCTGCTGGTCTGCAAAGAATCGTGAGGAGCTACTTCGAGAACCGAGAGTTGGTCTTCGAGACATCCGACGGCCCAGTAACTCGGTCCATCACGGCTGGTGTTCCACAGGGTTCGATTCTTGGCCCCACCCTGTGGAACACCATGTACGATGGAGTTCTGGACGTCGCCCTTCCGCAGGACTGCGAGATGGTGGCGTATGCTGACGACTTGGTGCTGCTGATTCCGGGCATCGACGTAAATGCAGTGAAGGCTGCAGCCGAGGAGGCGGTCGCCAGTGTCTCTCACTGGATGGCTCAACATCATCTCCAGATTGCGCCGGAAAAGACGGAGTGCGTGCTTATCTCCAGCACGAAGAACCCTACGCAGGTCACCATAAGAGTAGGGGACGTGGAGGTGACATCTTCCCGCACGATGCGTTACCTTGGGGTGACCCTTCACGATCACCTATCGTGGCTGCCCCATGTCCGAGAGGTAACCACTCGGGCAAGGAAGATAGCAGATGCCGTTACCCGCCTCTTGCGCAACCACAGTGGACCAAAGACCAGCAAAGCGCGACTGTTGGCCTCGGTCGCAGAGTCGGTCATCCGATATGCTGCGCCCATCTGGCATGGCGAGGTGACGAAGAGAGAGTGTCGTCGACTTTTGGAGAGGGTTCAGCGAGTCTCAGCACGGAGGGTGGCACGCACCTTCCGTACCGTAAGGTATGAGACCGCCACCCTCCTCGCCGGGCTGACCCCCATCTGTCTCTTGATAGAGGAGGATGCGCGAGTGTTCGAGCGTGTTAATGATCCGGGTCGGTCGATAACGAAGGCAGCCATCCGGTTGGAGGAGAGGCAGCGCACCATCACGATGTGGCAGAGCCAATGGGACGCCGAGGCCGACACCTCCAGATACACCCGGTGGACGCATCGGATAATCCGCGACATCAGCGCTTGGCAAGGCCGGAGACACGGGGAGATGACCTTCCACTTGGCCCAGGTGCTCTCTGGACATGGGTTCTTCAGAGAGTACCTGGCCATCAACGGCTTTACGGAATCCCCTGACTGTCGCAGCTGTGCGGGTGTTCCGGAAAATGCCCATCACGCCATCTTCGAATGCCCCAGGTTTGCTCGAGTGAGGATGGAGTACTTTGGTGAACTGGGGCCGAATCCGGTCACGCCGGACAGTCTTCAGGACTTCCTTATGGGCAGCCAAGACAACTGGAGCAGCTTCTGTGAGGCGGCACGTCGAATAACAACAACGCTGCAGCGTGACTGGGACACGGAACGAGAACAGCGGGCTGCTTCCAATCGTGAGGAAGCTGAAATACAACAGCAGCTACAGCGAGAGGAAGACGAACGCCGCACTGAAGAACGGCGGCAGCTCCACAATGAGGCAAATCGTGCCTACCGCCAGCGCAATAGGAGAAGTCAACCTACTCCACCAGCTCCACCACCAACACCCAGGGAGGCCGCTCGCCTCGAAGATGGGCGACGGAGAGTGGCCCGCTGGCGGGAAAGACAACGAATGATTCGGAACGGTGGAATCCAAATGCTACGAGCGCTGTTCGGCCATGATGCCTGGTCGAGCGAAAGTGACGATGAACCCGATGACGTCGAGCGAGGCGGACTTGATGCTGCCCAGCAGGCAGCAGCAGCCGAAGCCGAAAGAGCGGCACGCTAAAGCTAACTTTAGTAAAAAGAACAACGAAAGTGTAAAAAAAAAGAAAGGTGCTTCGGTACAGATATAGGGCTCCCCTTAAGGGAATGAATTCAGAAGAACAGTTTGGAAAATAGAATTTCAACTAAAATAAACGGAAAGGTGCGAACGCACGGCTAAAAAGTTAGGCTCCCTATGAGCATCACGTCCACCCTTAAATCCCTTCGCAGGGCATAAGGGGCGGATTATGAGAGGGCTGGGTTTTCTTTTCGATGTAACATACGATCAATAAAAATCCACTCGATATAACAAAAAAAAAAAAAAGCCAGTTATCCCTGTGGTAACTTTTCTGACACCTCTTGCTAAAAACTCGTTATAACCAAAAGGATCGTAAGGCCAAGCTTTCGCTGTCCCGAAGTGTACTGAACGTTGGGATCAAGCCAGCTTTTGTCCTTATGCTCAGCGTGTGGTTTCTGTCCACACTGAGCTGACCTTTGGACACCTCCGTTATCGTTTTGGAGATGTACCGCCCCAGTCAAACTCCGCACCTGGCACTGTCCATGACGTGGACCGAAAGGACCTGTCCAGGAGTCTTCGAGCCGGGCGGCGCGCGGAACCGGGGGCAAACGTGACATCATAAACGATCGACCGCGCAGAAGCAGTGCACCACGAATGCACCGACGTACGCAAGCTTGTACCCTTGCGGGCCACGGCTCACGGTCGGACAAGCGGGTAACACGCTACACACGACGATGCTACGATGCAGTCTCCCCGGCGGCACCACCCAGCGACACACTGGACGCTGAGCGAGAAACACGGCGCATTGGGCGCGCGCAGGCGAACCGCCGCCACAGCCCCCCGGAGGAGGTGCGCGCACGATCCGGACCTGGGGCCCGCGCTTGTTCCACCCAATCATGTAAGTAAGGCAACAGTAAGAGTGGTGGTATCTCAGAGGCGAGCTCCACGAGGAAGCCCTCCCACCTATGCTGCACCTCCTATATCGCCTTACAATGCCAGACTAGAGTCAAGCTCAACAGGGTCTTCTTTCCCCGCTAGTGCATCCAAGCCCGTTCCCTTGGCTGTGGTTTCGCTAGATAGTAGATAGGGACAGAGGGAATCTCGTTAATCCATTCATGCGCGTCACTAATTAGATGACGAGGCATTTGGCTTTTTTTTTTTTTTTTTTTTTTTTTTTTTTTTTTTTTTTTTTTTTTTTTTTTTTTTTGTTAACGAAGAGTGAGCATATTCCATCCCCCTCTCCGACTCACCCAACTCGGCCGGTACGCTTGTGGTGCGTATTACTTCATGCGGAGTCGTGTGTGCGGTTGCACCCTGGGTCACGACGCATCTTCTGCGGCGATCTGGTCTGATGATTCTGCTTATTACGCTGCTTACCGTGGTGCGACGCGGTCCCTTTGGTCCTATCGCCCACGCTTCGGGTGGGCAATTGGGGGTCGGCATCGTTGGTCACCACTCCAAGCACGTAAGGCAGTTCTCCTGAAACGAGATTTGGATAGAGGAAACAAGAAAAAGGAGAAAGAGGTAGAAGAAAGCTGAAAATAGATGAGAGAAGAAAAAAAAGAAAGCTGGAAAGAACGAAAATAAATAAAAGATTAATAACTTTCCAGCTTACGGTGGCCCTTGCGGTGCGGGTTGTTGCCGTGCCGCATGGCCTGAGGGACCACCATTTGAGTCCCTCGCCCGCCGTCTGGCCCGCCTGCGTCGCCTTGCCGTTGGTGGACGCTCAACATCCCATCTAGCTTGGAGAGTGGAGAAGATTGTCCTGGCGGCGGCGCGGACGGCCTCCCACGTTTCGCTGCGGGTGCACATTTCCGAGACGATGTTATCCATTGTTACTCGGGAATGGCACCGCTGCTGCATCTCATTCCGGATCCGATCGAACCGTGGACAGTGGAACAGCACGTGTTCAACGTCTTCCACGGCGTCACCACATTCAGGGCAGTTGGGCGAGCCTTCCAGGATGCCTTTCTCGACGAAATAGGAGCGCAAGAACCCGTGCCCCGTGAGGAGCTGGGTGAGGAAAAAGTCAACTTCCCCATGCTTGCGGCTGACCCAGAGATTAATGTCTGGAATCAGCCTCCTCGTCTTCAGTCCTGGTGCTCCTGGTTGCCCTGCACCCGTTGTCCACTGGTCCTGCCAGCGCCTCATCGTCTCCTCCCGTTGCCGCTTTCGTATGTCCGATTGAACTCCACCACTCGCTACCTTTTCGTCGTGGCAGCGGATATCCTCCTGCATGAGGAGGACTAACGGGGTGGTGTTGGCAACAACGCAAGCGGCATCATAAGAAACGGTCTGGAAGGCGCTGGCGACTCGGAGAGCCCCCGGTCGATGCGCCCTTTGGACCGATTTGCGATGGGTCTCCTTGTCGAGCACCCATCGCCCCCAGGTGGCAACTCCGTATCGGATGATACTGTTGCCGACGTTTACGAGCTGTCTCCTACTGCGGCTCTTAGGACCACGCTTATTCGGCATCAGGCAGGTCAAGGCATTCGTAATCCGTGAAGCCTTATTGACCACCCTCTCCAGATGCCGGCTGTGGTGCTGTTTGCGGCAGAGGTCCACTCCCAGGTACTTCAGCGTTTCCGTGGATTGGATCGAGTGACCGCCCGCTTGAAGCTCTGCGAGCTGCGGGACATGATGGGTACAAAAGATCATGAACCCGGTCTTTTGGTGGGCAAGTTCCAAACCGACTCCTTGCAGC
>NW_026902609.1:30000-35000 GCF_943734735.2 Anopheles gambiae | reverse complement strand
AAAAAATTTTCGATTACTCGAGCTCTCTGGCCCGTTCGGTGCACATTTTTGAAAAAAGCTAGGGAGCTGCCCCTAGGTTCGGGGTGTCACAAAATGTTGAAAAGTGGTCGAAAAACCACTATCCAGAATCGGATGTAGAATCATTAGACGAACTTAAAATTGTTCTACGACACCCAGCTGCGACGTTTAGTATTCGAGTTATGGCCCGTACCAGGTCTGACCGAGCAATTTTTGTTCCGCGCACTTTGTGCACCGTACACGTTGATGTTTGTATGAAAAAGTACCCTACCTAGGGACGCGTAGAGCAAATTTGTACCCCCGGGCATGTTGTCGATTGACATTCTGGTTGCACTTTTCATCATCTAGGGTGCGTTCCTGTCACGTTTTGAGGGGTTTTAGCAAAAAAAAAAAATTTTCGACTACTCGAGCTCTCTGGCCCGTTCGGTGCACATTTTTGAAAAAAGCTAGGGAGCTGCCCCTAGGTTCGGGGTGTCACAAAATGTTGAAAAGTGGTCGAAAAACCACTATCCAGAATCGGATGTAGAATCATTAGACGAACTTAAAATTGTTCTACGACACCCATCTGCGACGTTTAGTATTCGAGTTATGGCCCGTCCTAGGTCTGACCGAGCAATTTTTGTTCCGCGCACTTTGTGCACCGTACACGTTGATGTTTGTATGAAAAAGTACCCTACCTAGGGACGCGTATAGCAAATTTGTACCCCCGGGCATGTTGTCGATTGACATTCTGGTTGCACTTTTCATCATCTAGGGTGCGTTCCTGACACGTTTTGAGGGGTTTTAGCAAAAAAAAAAATTTTCGACTACTCGAGCTCTCTGGCCCGTTCGGTGCACATTTTTGAAAAAAGCTAGGGAGCTGCCCCTAGGTTCGGGGTGTCACAAAATGTTGAAAAGTGGTCGAAAAACCACTATCCAGAATCGGATGTAGAATCATTAGACGAATTTAAAATTGTTCTACGACACCCATCTGCGACGTTTAGTATTCGAGTTATGGCCCGTCCTAGGTCTGACCGAGCAATTTTTGTTCCGCGCACTTTGTGCACCGTACACGTTGATGTTTGTATGAAAAAGTACCCTACCTAGGGACGCGTAGAGCAAATTTGTACCCCCGGGCATGTTGTCGATTGACATTCTGGTTGCACTTTTCATCATCTAGGGTGCGTTCCTGACACGTTTTGAGGGGTTTTAGCAAAAAAAAAATTTTCGACTACTCGAGCTCTCTGGCCCGTTCGGTGCACATTTTTGAAAAAAGCTAGGGAGCTGCCCCTAGGTTCGGGGTGTCACAAAATGTTGAAAAGTGGTCGAAAAACCACTATCCAGAATCGGATGTAGAATCATTAGACGAACTTAAAATTGTTCTACGACACCCATCTGCGACGTTTAGTATTCGAGTTATGGCCCGTCCTAGGTCTGACCGAGCAATTTTTGTTCCGCGCACTTTGTGCACCGTACACTTTGATGTTTGTATGAAAAAGTACCCTACCTAGGGACGCGTAGAGCAAATTTGTACCCCCGGGCATGTTGTCGATTGACATTCTGGTTGCACTTTTCATCATCTAGGGTGCGTTCCTGACACGTTTTGAGGGGTTTTAGCAAAAAAAAAAATTTTCGACTACTCGAGCTCTCTGGCCCGTTCGGTGCACATTTTTGAAAAAAGCTAGGGAGCTGCCCCTAGGTTCGGGGTGTCACAAAATGTTGAAAAGTGGTCGAAAAACCACTATCCAGAATCGGATGTAGAATCATTAGACGAACTTAAAATTGTTCTACGACACCCATCTGCGACGTTTAGTATTCGAGTTATGGCCCGTCCTAGGTCTGACCGAGCAATTTTTGTTCCGCGCACTTTGTGCACCGTACACGTTGATGTTTGTATGAAAAAGTACCCTACCTAGGGACGCGTATAGCAAATTTGTACCCCCGGGCATGTTGTCGATTGACATTCTGGTTGCACTTTTCATCATCTAGGGTGCGTTCCTGACACGTTTTGAGGGGTTTTAGCAAAAAAAAAAATTTTCGACTACTCGAGCTCTCTGGCCCGTTCGGTGCACAT
Organism: Anopheles gambiae; assembly: GCF_943734735.2. Taxonomy (NCBI): domain Eukaryota; kingdom Metazoa; phylum Arthropoda; class Insecta; order Diptera; family Culicidae; genus Anopheles; species Anopheles gambiae. The sequence continues at coordinate 32,929 of NW_026902609.1, read as the reverse complement.
TTTTGAAAAAAGCTAGGGAGCTGCCCCTAGGTTCGGGGTGTCACAAAATGTTGAAAAGTGGTCGAAAAACCACTATCCAGAATCGGATGTAGAATCATTAGACGAACTTAAAATTGTTCTACGACACCCATCTGCGACGTTTAGTATTCGAGTTATGGCCCGTCCTAGGTCTGACCGAGCAATTTTTGTTCCGCGCACTTTGTGCACCGTACACTTTGATGTTTGTATGAAAAAGTACCCTACCTAGGGACGCGTAGAGCAAATTTGTACCCCCGGGCATGTTGTCGATTGACATTCTGGTTGCACTTTTCATCATCTAGGGTGCGTTCCTGACACGTTTTGAGGGGTTTTAGCAAAAAAAAAAATTTTCGACTACTCGAGCTCTCTGGCCCGTTCGGTGCACATTTTTAAAAAAAGCTAGGGAGCTGCCCCTAGGTTCGGGGTGTCACAAAATGTTGAAAAGTGGTCGAAAAACCACTATCCAGAATCGGATGTAGAATCATTAGACGAACTTAAAATTGTTCTACGACACCCATCTGCGACGTTTAGTATTCGAGTTATGGCCCGTCCTAGGTCTGACCGAGCAATTTTTGTTCCGCGCACTTTGTGCACCGTACACTTTGATGTTTGTATGAAAAAGTACCCTACCTAGGGACGCGTATAGCAAATTTGTACCCCCGGGCATGTTGTCGATTGACATTCTGGTTGCACTTTTCATCATCTAGGGTGCGTTCCTGACACGTTTTGAGGGGTTTTAGCAAAAAAAAAAATTTTCGACTACTCGAGCTCTCTGGCCCGTTCGGTGCACATTTTTGAAAAAAGCTAGGGAGCTGCCCCTAGGTTCGGGGTGTCACAAAATGTTGAAAAGTGGTCGAAAAACCACTATCCAGAATCGGATGTAGAATCGTTAGACGAACTTAAAATTGTTCTACGACACCCATCTGCGACGTTTAGTATTCGAGTTATGGCCCGTCCTAGGTCTGACCGAGCAATTTTTGTTCCGCGCACTTTGTGCACCGTACACTTTGATGTTTGTATGAAAAAGTACCCTACCTAGGGACGCGTAGAGCAAATTTGTACCCCCGGGCATGTTGTCGATTGACATTCTGGTTGCACTTTTCATCATCTAGGGTGCGTTCCTGACACGTTTTGAGGGGTTTTAGCAAAAAAAAAATTTTCGACTACTCGAGCTCTCTGGCCCGTTCGGTGCACATTTTTGAAAAAAGCTAGGGAGCTGCCCCTAGGTTCGGGGTGTCACAAAATGTTGAAAAGTGGTCGAAAAACCACTATCCAGAATCGGATGTAGAATCATTAGACGAACTTAAAATTGTTCTACGACACCCATCTGCGACGTTTAGTATTCGAGATATAGCACTTTGTAGGTCTGACCGAGCAATTTTTGTTCCGCGCACTTTGTGTTCATGGATGTCGATAAAGGTACAAGTTGCCGGTCGGGATAGCCGTGCACCAAAACTGTGTACCGATCAGGGAAAGTACAAGACGAAGGGTGCATCTCGAGCGTACGCGTTCATAGATGTCCATGTTGGTACACTTGCACCAAAATTGTGTACCAATCAGGGAAAGTACAACATGGAGGGCGCAGCCCGGGCGTACCCGATCATGGATGTCCATGTTGATACAATCTACGTGTACGTACCTAGTTTTTGTATCAAAAGTTGCAATAAAGTGCTTGTATGCTTAAAATGCTTATCTCAACCGGTCACCTTTTGGCCTGTCCTTTTATAACAGAAACCTAGAAAGATACTCGATATTTTTGTGTTTTTCCATTCGCCCGGGACGACGAAATGAGCTATGTGCACATCGTGCAGAAAACTGTCTTCGCCACGCATGTTTTTGTCTATCCACTCATATAATCACCCACATTTGTGTTCAACACGGACGGCGCAGCCCGAGCGAACGCGTTAATGTTTATGTTTGTACACACTGCTTGTACGATTCTAGGATTTGGTAATTGCGTCACAGTGCCCGACCGTCGCGGACACCATTCTTGGACAGAAGTCCTAGTACGTAGAGTACTTTCCCTAGGTATGTGCTCGTTCGTGACTATCGTTGCGTGCTTACGGACACGCTTGGGTATGTTTACCATACAAGGTTTACTAGGGAAACCTGGGAAGGACGCTTGCCCTCCCGTCGCGGACACCATTCTTGGAAAGAAGTCCTAGTACGTAGCGTTCCTTATTTTACTTGATCAGTTTGTAATGCATTCGCTTTGTTCAATCGACTTCTGCTACTGCTCACTAAGGGGTGTTCGTTTGCGATGTGTACGATAAGCAACTGTCTATCCTAACCAGCAGTTAATCAACACTTTTCACCCAAGTCATAGGAACATAGAGTACTTTTCCTAATCGGTACACAATTTTGGTGCACCTCTAACCTGGCCGGCACTTTATCGTTACGTTTTGTGCATAACCTAGGGACGTGGTGTAAGTTTCATGATTTTTATGTTTGATTCGGTTTATTATGATTGAAAACTACGCTACGTCCCAGAAATTTGAACTCGACTACTTCCTCCATGTGGCGCCAAAAGCTACTGGGCAACGCCTAGCTAATGCCCCATTTGTACTTCAATTTGCATAATCAATTTTGAAAAATACGCTAAGTCCCAGAAATCTGAACTCGAATACTTTTGCCACGTGGCGCAAAAAAGCTACTGAGAAACGCCTAGCCTTTTACCCATTTATAATTTAGTTTTCGTTATTAGTTTTGAACAATACGCAAAGTTCCAAGAATCTGAACTCGAATACTTTTTACATGTGCCGCCAAAAGCTACTGAGCAACGCCTAGGTTGATACATTTTTGGTACATGGAGTGTATGCATGCAGGATTACTGCCGTGCTGGACCGGAAAATCGAACTTGCTACTAGAACATAAAGTAATTCCCCTAGATAGGTGCTTTTGCATACCTCTG
>NW_026902609.1:17500-25000 GCF_943734735.2 Anopheles gambiae | reverse complement strand
CTTGTAGCTTTTGGCAAAAACTTCCGGAAAAGCCAGAATTGCCGCAGCTGCAGCCATATTTGGAATATTGTCGTCCCCCGGAGCTTTCTTGGGGTTGAGTGAGCGGGCAATTTCCTTCAACTCTTCCGCCAACTCCTCCTCCGAGACCGGATCCTGTGGATCCTCACCTACTTCCGTCTCGGGCCACTCCATCGGGGGACGATCGGGAAAGAGCTCATTCACGATGAACTGGAGCTTGTTGGCATCCCGTTCCATCGGAACCCGAGCTCCTTCCCACTGCTGCTTGCGGATTTGGTAAGCAGGGCCAAAGCAGTGCGGTTCCAATTGTTCCGGCAGATCCTGCTTGTGTTGGTCTTTGCTGAGCTTGATGGCCCGTTCCAGGGCAGCGCGTGCGTCCGACTTCATTTGACGCCTTTCCTCGCGCTGCTCCTCGGTCCGGGCCCGGTTGAACCGCCGTTTCATTCCGTGATAATGGCTGCGCAACCGATCAATCTCGGACGTCCACCAATAAACTGGCCGCCGGCCCTGTCGCCTTGGGGGTTGCCTAGGCATGGTGCCATCACAGGCCACCGTGATGGCCTGGGTAAGCTCCTCTGGCGTAGCAACATGCCCAAAAATGTCCTGGTCCCTCAAGATTTCAACGAACAAATCCTTGTCGAAGAATCTTGTGGACCACCTTCCCCCATTCGCTGCTGAGTGTACCTCGTTGTTGGCGCGCTGTCTCGGAACCCTGCCGACCACAAACTTGATAGTATTGTGGTCACTTGGGGTTTCGTCACACACGCGCCAATTGTTGTCCCCTACCAAGGAGGGGCTGCAAAAGGATACGTCCACGATGGAGTTGCGACCATTTGCCCCAATCCAAGTGCTCTGGTTGCCCTGGTTCAGGAGAACCAATCCCAGAGCAGCCGCCGCATCCATCACAACTCCCCCCCTAGATACCCTTTCCCCGTCGTTTGGCCTCCGCTCCATCCCCCATGCACCTGACCAGGCGTTTACATCACCCCCGATCACGGTGTCCCGATTCCGTGGAAGTACAGACACGATTTCGGTCCATTTGCGTTTGTACTCCTCGACAGTCAAATCGGAACCCACGGGTGGTAGGTAGACAGAACAAAAAACGATTCCCCGCATCTCGACCACAACGAAGTCCTCGCGTTGGTTGTCAATGATGCGCTGAAAAGGATAATCCCCAACTGATACCACTGCTACCCGTCCAGTGGTATCGGTAACCCAATTGCTGTTATTATTCGGCACCCAATAGGGGTCCGAGATAATCAGAATATCACAACCCTCGGCACGAGCACTGTGCAAAAGCAAGTCTTGTGCCGTTTGGTCATGATTGAGGTTCTGTTGGAACACTCTAATCATGACTGGGCTGTGGGGTTACCTTTCCAAAGTAGCGGCAACTGCGCTGGCCCAGCGAATGCCCGATTGCATCCGGGCCCTCGCATCCCAAGCACTTCCGCTCCCTAGTGCACGGTCCCTCGTGCTTATCTTCCGCGCAGCGATGGCATTTGCTACTGCGGTCCTTGCCACGGCAACGGGCAGCAGTATGCCCGTATTCGTAGCACCGGTAGCATTGCCGCCGACGCTCCAAAAGCCGAAGCCTGCAGCATTTGCTGAAACCGACCGTGTATTGCCTTGCCAGGGCCTGGTCGGTCACCGCTATTGCTGGGCAGTCGAAAAATGCGACCAACGTACCGTAATGCGTTTTTACGGTCGTGATCTGGTCGCTGAAAATTTCAACGCCCAGCGCGGCACTCATTTCCGAAGAAATTTCTTCGGACGAAGTGCCAGGCGGAATGTTGGTGCAGTTCACCCGCACTGAGGGTGTCCGCGGACGGCATTTTGCTTTGCCATCAAGGGCCGCAGACACCTCTCTCCAAAGGGTCATCGTTTCCTGGTGCGACATTGGTGCTAGCTCCAGGAGTAGATGACCCTTAAAGTTTGTGCGGATTCTCTGCACATCCTCTTTCTTCACCGTTTCCCTAAGGATAGGCATCATGTCCGCGTGCTTGAATCCCCCAATTGATTCAAGCTCGATGGCGTTTGGCATTCGGCCGGCCCTGGGATTAGAAGCAGGTGCCGGCTTTTGCTTGGGTTGGGGAGCAGAAGGTGGCGTGTTTGCGGTGAGGCTGGCTGCTTGCTCAGCTTCACGCTGCTTCTTCCTCTTCCGTCTCTCCCGGCGCACGGCGGTCTTCCCCTTTACCGTCCGCCATTCTTGCGCACCCTCTTGCCCCTCTAATGGTCCAGATCCCTGGTCCGTCGAACAAATTTCCCCTTCGCAAGGTTCCTCTGCCACAACTACCTTGGCATTCCGACCCTTTCCCTTCTTCTTGCCCTTTTTCCCTTCCTGACCCACCAGCTGTTGTCCCTGTTCCCCATTTCCTCCTGTTTTGGCCTCATTCTCCCTAACTAGTGTGTTGAACATCTCCCGCATAATTCCCCCAAAAACAGTGAGGAATTTGGTGATATCGGTCTCGTCCAAAGGCAAAGATCCCGGTTGCGGCTCCTGATTAGGGCCTGCCAAAGGCCCTAATTCTTGCTCCAACACCGGGTCCTCCACCACGAGATCCTCGGTTCCCGTTCCAACATCAACTCCTGACCCCGCCTCTCCCAGCCAAATTGCTGGAAGATTGTGCAGCAGGGCTAAGACTGAGCCGATACGCTCTTCCCAATTCGAGAATTGGGGCGTCTTGGCTAAAATAGCCCTGTGCTTCACGGTGTCCCTGATAAACAGCATGAGCTCATGTTTTGCTTTTTGCAATGGGCCCATGGGATTTGACTCTGCTGGATATGCGGTAGCGAAAAATTTCCTGTCGTAAATTTGCCCTGCCTTAGAGCCCTCCCCTTGGCTGTCTTCCGCAATCTGCGGGAGAACAGAGACCCTTTTTGATTTTCCCTCCACCTCTACCGAAGAAGCTCTTCGTAGGGCAGGTGCCTTGGAAGCCATCAGCTGGGTTGTTGATGCCCGTCTACCAAAGCTGGTGGCCGAAGCCTTAGACGGGGACATCGTTCCCAGCGAGCTACGGCGGACGGAATATCTACTCGTCACTGCCTTCGAGGGACTACTTCTACGAACTAAAGTGGAGCGTGTGTTCATCACCATTTTTCTACTGGGTTATTTCTACGGTTAAATCCTGTGGAGGTTATTGTGACTGTCTACTTGTTTTCTAAGGAATTTCGCAAGTTTGTTAATTGATTGATTGATTAAGTAATTATTGTCGGGTTTTGGGACGAATTTAATGTCAAATTTTTAAATTAAAACGGAGAATGAATTTATTGTCAAATTTAAAACGAAAGATGTCAATGGATTTCGCGCTGTAATCAAATTGTCAATTAATTTTGCTGTCAATGTGATGAGGCGTTTGATGTCACTGTCAGTCAAGTAATTGATCAAACTGTCAAATCTATTTGAATGTCAATGGTACTGTGATGTTTTACGTCAATGTCTAATGGATGCAATTTAATGTCATGGGAATAATCAAATAAGATGATTAAAGTTATTTTCAAATTGATGCAACGGAGAAAGTATTAACTGGGTTAGATGGTATTAATAAATAAAAGAAAAAGCTTAGGAAGCGATTTAAACGATTGAGAGCGGATTTAAGTACACTTTAATTTAATTTAGAAAAGGGGAATTTCATAAATTGAAAGAGTTTTCCGAGATTAAAATTTTAGTTTAATAGTTGTCAGTCTATTTGTTGTCAATAACGGTAAATGTCAGGTTTGAACAAGCTGTCCAAACAATTTAAATGTCAACAGGGTATGAAGTTGTGTATTTAAGGATTAATAGAATTGAATTTGTTATTGTGTAATAAATTGTTACTTGAGCATAAGCGATTTTAATTTAATTTAATTGGTTGAATATAAATAATTGATTTTTAAATTATTATTTAATCGGTTGCAACTGTCAAAGAATTTTAATTATAACTGTCAACCAATTTAAGATGTCAAGGTGACGTTAGGTGTCCGATATTTTGAGCTGTCAAATTAATTATGTGTCAACGTTAGATGTCAAGTGTTAAAATGTCTAATCAAACTATTTTGTTATTATTAAGAGAATTTAATATTAATAATTATTTAAATTATTTAAATCAGAAAACTAATATTTTTTTTTTTTTTAATACATGCAGAGAACCAGGAGAAAAAATTACTACGTGATTATTAAAACTTCTACTTGTTAAAGAGTTATTGGTTATGGTTGAAGAAGACGAGTTACTATTTAAAAGAAGTTATTGGAAATTTGTTGGTAAATATTAGAATTTGTTAAATTATTTTATATGGAAACTAATACAAAGTGTATAAATGTATTAGTTAATTGAGATTTAATTTTGTAAGGGAATATAACTCTTTGGATTGTGATGGAAAGTATGCTTGTCTAATTGTTGAGCGTTGAATTTGAAATTGTAATTTATTAATTTGCTCTATTGTGCTTATGGCGTTGTAAGTTAATTATTTTAAATAAAGGATTTTTTAAAACAATTATTCGTTTAAATATTCGAGTGAAAAAAATTAAACATTAATTTTATTTTAAATTGAAAATAATTTGCTCATGGATAGAAAGTGAATTAGGGATAATATTAAAATATTCGCAGAAGGCTTTCTATGTGTAATTTCAGTTTTTTCAGAGTTTTCGAGATTTGAATGAGATGAATGAAATGAATGAAATTTAAGAGTGCTTAAAAGTGACAAACTACGTGAGGAGACGTGTGTGCTTCAACATTACAGGTAAAATGGACCAAATGTCCCGTTATATTTTTGGCTATGCTACGGGATACAGGTAAAATGGCTTTCCAGTCACCTTGCTCTACGCTCCCTTACTGGAGATATGTTTGTTAGTATTACGAGAGTTTTGAAATTTGGTTAGGATAGATTTTGAAAATTTAAATTGTTAGTTCTACTGGTTTGGGGAATTATTCTTCTTTACGAATGGTGGTTTTGATTTTTTTTACTGTTATGTGTCTTTTCAAAAATTAAAGGTATCTTTAAGTTGGATATTAAAAATTTTAATTAATCTAATGATATTGGGAAGTATACAAGGAATTTAAAGTTTATTATTATGTAACAAGTTGTAACTTGAGGAACGAAATTTTAATTTAACTTAGTTGGTTAAATATAAATAATTGATTTTTTAAATTATTATTTAATCGGTTGCAACTGTCAAAGAATTTCAATTATAGCTGTCAACCAATTCAAGATGTCAAGGTGACGTTAGGTGTCAGATATATTGAGCTGTCAGTTTGATTATATGTCAACGTCAAATGTCAAGTGTTGAAATGTCAATTCAAACTATTTTGTTATTTTTAAATTAATTAATATTAATAATTACTTAAACTATTTAAATTCATTAATTATTTTATTTTACATGCAAAGAACCGGGAGAAAAAATAACTACGTGATTATTTAACTTCTGCTTGTAAAAGGGTTATTGGTTATGGTTGGAGAAGACGAATTATTATTTAAAATAAGTAATTGGAAATTTGTTGGTTGATATTAGAATTTGTTAAATTAATTTATATGGAAACTAATACAAAGTGTATAAATGTATTAGTTAATTGAGATTTAATTTTGTAAGGGAATATAACTCTTTGGATTGTGATGGAAAGTATGCTTGAATACAAGCAGTCTAATTGTTGAGCGTTGAATTTGAAATTGTAATTTATTAATTTGCTCTATTGTGCTTAAGGCGATGTAAGTTAATTGTTTTAAAAAAAGGGTTTTTTTTAACAATTATTCGATTAAATATTTGAGTGAAAAAATTAAATAAATATTTTTTTTTTTTTTTAAGTTGAAAATAATTTGCTCATGGATAAAAACTGAACTGGGGATAATTTTAAAATTTTCGCAGAAGGCTTTCTATGTAAAATTTAAGTTTTTTCAGAGTTTTCGAGATTTGAATGAAATGAATGAAATGAATGAAATTTAAGAGTGCTTAAAAGTGACAAACTACGTGAGGAGACGTGTGTGCTTCAACGTTACAGGTAAAATGGACCAAGTGTCCCGTTATATTTTTGGCTATGCTACGGGATACAGGTAAAATAGTTTCCGGTCACTTTACTCTACGCTCTACACTGGAGATATGTTTGTTAGTTTTACGAGAGTTTTGAAATTTGGTTAGGATAGATTTTGAAAATTGAAATTGTTAGTTCTACTGGTTTGGGAAATTTTTCTACTTTACGAATGGTGGTTCAAAATGTGTTTGTGAAGTGTTTTGAAAAACTATTTCTATTGTTAGTTTTTTATATATATTATGAAATTTAATGCTGAGGGGGAGAGAGAATCGAAAAAAGAAAATAAATGTGGTTTTATATAATAAGGTTTAGTTGGGGAGCTAATTGAGATTGGGTTAGGTTGTAAATGGGATTTCAAATTCTACTCTATAAAAACTTTAAACTATTTGCCGGTTTGAAAACTCTCGATGTTTCTACGCCGCTTGGAGAAAATCTCGTCGCCGGAACAGATGGAATCGGCAATCTCGCACACAGCACACACTAAGCACAATGTTCTCGCGGACCGCTCAACGAAAGCTTATTTGCTGAAGGCTTAATTTAATTAATTACGCAGATGGCGATGCTAATAAACTAATTGTCTAATAATATTTTAAAATTCAAAGTTTGTTCTTGCGGAGGGCGATTTAATAAAATAATTTTGTTTGCTGAGGGCTTGATATAATATATTGAATTTCTAAGGGCAAACCGTTAACTAAAATAATATATTTGTTAAAAATCATAAAATGTTTTGCAGAAGGCAACTGATAGAAAGGAATTTTATTTCTACGCGGAGGGCGATGCCAATTTCCCGACGGCAAACTGGGATTTATAAAAAGGCAATTTAATAAAAAATTAAAATAAAATTAAATGCAGAAGGCTTATGGCAATCGGAACGGTCAACACAAGAACACTTCACTTTTCACACACACACACACTAGTGATTCCGGCCGAAGTCTCAACGAAAGCTTGATGCAGAAGGCTTAGTTAATTTATTAAAATGCAGAAGGCAATGCTATTAGTATGAATAATTTATATGGGCAATTTAAAGTTAATTTAAAATAATATCGAGGATTAGTTGAATGATTTGAAATTTTATCTGAACACTGAGGGTGATTCTATAGACGAAATTAAAAGGAAACTTTTTAAATAGGTTACCAATGCAGAAGGCTTATTTATTTAATAAAAATATTATATTTCAATTGCAGAAGGCAATGCTTATTTATCTTATTTTGGAATTTCTTAATTATTAATTTAAATTTTCTGCAGAAGGCAGTTATTAAAAAACGCTGAAGGCGATGCTAAATTCCCGTCGGCAATTGTGGGTTTGTAGAATTAAATTTAAATTTGCAGAAGGCTTAGAACAAATTGCGATCGGAGTTATCAAAACACGGAATCACTTCACTTATTCACACACACAACACACACAACACTAGTGATTCCGACCGAAGTCGTCAACGAAAGCTTATTTTAAATAAAACGCAGAGGCGATGCTAAATAACAATAT
>NW_026902609.1:5000-10000 GCF_943734735.2 Anopheles gambiae | reverse complement strand
GCGCGATTACTTGACGCACACCCAACTAAGTCAACTGTTGGACTTTTTCGTAATCACGGCGGGACACATTGAACGAGCTCTAACGGATCTCTGCACGCATGGAACATGGTGGCGGGAATCATTGCTAGAACCGAACGGCGCCTCTGCGCGATGTACAAACAAGCTCAACAGGAACCTCGTATCGGCTGCCGAGCCGGAGCCCGAACAACTTGGATTTTCACCTCTAATTTATATCAACTCACCACTCCCCGAGGGATCCGCAGAATTGCTTCTGGGTCCCGTATCGTTATTTGCGATTCGTGTTTGCATTACACTACATTGAACTATTCCAACTTGTTTATCCGCATGGCGAACATTTGCTGCATTGAACATTTAAGTTCCACTTCGCTCTCCCCTACGTGGGTCTGAGCTTCGCTCTCAGGGAAAAAATATGCCACATTTGGTAGGGAAACCCGGTTTCATCACGCTATGTGCCCTGCACCACCGGCTTAGCGTGAATCCTTCGAGTTTCCCTAAGAAGTTCGATTGGTCTTGCAGAGTTTAAAGACAACGAAGCTTAGTTTCAAGCAATGATTTAATATACGCGTATTAAAAACCCTTAGCTGTTACAACTTTTATGCTTGAAACCATCGCAACGAAGTCTTTGGGTCCGTAGACCCGTGATGTACTGCTCCAGGAAACGTTTTGAAAGGGTGGAAACTCAAAATCATAGGTTAAGATCATCGGCAGAACCCACCAGACACCACTTTTGCTTCATAAGTTCGGCCTATAGTCATATGACGATTTTCATCGGGGAGGGGACGTATGACCCAAACGGGGGCTTATATGACCCACGGACACTGCAAACCATGCTCCTACGACTAAATAGAGGTTAAAACTACGATTTGGTGAAATCTTCATTTTTGACCTCGAAGCAAGGTACCTTCCCTATAGTAGGCAATGAGTAAATGATCATAATCCCAGGAGGGCAAAAAATGGGAACCCGAGAGGAAAGCGCTGTTGGCGCGCCTAAGCTAGTGGCCCGTAGAGTAAAAAGGGTACCCCCAACAAAGTTGTCGTTTGACGTTCTGGTTGCACTTTTTATCATCTAAAATCAGTTTTCTACACGTTTTGAGGGGTTTTAGCAAAAAAAAAATTTTCGATTACTTGAGCTCTCTGGCCCGTTCGGTGCACATTTTTGAAAAAAGCTAGGGAGCTGCCCCTAGGTTCGGGGTGTCACAAAATGTTGAAAAGTGGTCGAAAAACCACTATCCAGAATCGGATGTAGAATCGTTAGACGAATTTAAAATTGTTCTACGACACCCATCTGCGACGTTTAGTATTCGAGATATATAACACTTTGTAGGTCTGACCGAGCAATTTTTGTTCCGCGCACTTTGTGCACCGTACACGTTGATGTTTGTATGAAAAAGTACCCTACCTAGGGACGCGTAGAGCAAATTTGTACCCCCGGGCATGTTGTCGATTGACATTCTGGTTGCACTTTTCATCATCTAGGGTGCGTTCCTGACACGTTTTGAGGGGTTTTAGCAAAAAAAAAAATTTTCGACTACTCGAGCTCTCTGGCCCGTTCGGTGCACATTTTTGAAAAAAGCTAGGGAGCTGCCCCTAGGTTCGGGGTGTCACAAAATGTTGAAAAGTGGTCGAAAAACCACTATCCAGAATCGGATGTAGAATCATTAGACGAACTTAAAATTGTTCTACGACACCCATCTGCGACGTTTAGTATTCGAGTTATGGCCCGTCCTAGGTCTGACCGAGCAATTTTTGTTCCGCGCACTTTGTGCACCGTACACTTTGATGTTTGTATGAAAAAGTACCCTACCTAGGGACGCGTAGAGCAAATTTGTACCCCCGGGCATGTTGTCGATTGACATTCTGGTTGCACTTTTTCATCATCTAGGGTGCGTTCCTGACACGTTTTGAGGGGTTTTAGCAAAAAAAAAAAATTTTCGACTACTCGAGCTCTCTGGCCCGTTCGGTGCACATTTTTGAAAAAAGCTAGGGAGCTGCCCCTAGGTTCGGGGTGTCACAAAATGTTGAAAAGTGGTCGAAAAACCACTATCCAGAATCGGATGTAGAATCGTTAGACGAACTTAAAATTGTTCTACGACACCCATCTGCGACGTTTAGTATTCGAGATATGGCCCGTCCTAGGTCTGACCGAGCAATTTTTGTTCCGCGCACTTTGTGCACCGTACACTTTGATGTTTGTATGAAAAAGTACCCTACCTAGGGACGCGTAGAGCAAATTTGTACCCCCGGGCATGTTGTCGATTGACATTCTGGTTGCACTTTTCATCATCTAGGGTGCGTTCCTGACACGTTTTGAGGGGTTTTAGCAAAAAAATTTTTTTCGACTACTCGAGCTCTCTGGCCCGTTCGGTGCACATTTTTGAAAAAAGCTAGGGAGCTGCCCCTAGGTTCGGGGTGTCACAAAATATTGAAAAGTGGTCGAAAAACCACTATCCAGAATCGGATGTAGAATCATTAGACGAATTTAAAATTGTTCTACGACACCCATCTGCGACGTTTAGTATTCGAGATATAGCACTTTGTAGGTCTGACCGAGCAATTTTTGTTCCGCGCACTTTGTGCACCGTACACTTTGATGTTTGTATGAAAAAGTACCCTACCTAGGGACGCGTAGAGCAAATTTGTACCCCCGGGCATGTTGTCGATTGACATTCTGGTTGCACTTTTCATCATCTAGGGTGCGTTCCTGACACGTTTTGAGGGGTTTTAGCAAAAAAATTTTTTCGACTACTCGAGCTCTCTGGCCCGTTCGGTGCACATTTTTGAAAAAAGCTAGGGAGCTGCCCCTAGGTTCGGGGTGTCACAAAATATTGAAAAGTGGTCGAAAAACCACTATCCAGAATCGGATGTAGAATCATTAGACGAATTTAAAATTGTTCTACGACACCCATCTGCGACGTTTAGTATTCGAGATATAGCACTTTGTAGGTCTGACCGAGCAATTTTTGTTCCGCGCACTTTGTGTTCATGGATGTCGATAAAGGTACAAGTTGCCGGTCGGGATAGCCGTGCACCAAAACTGTGTACCGATCAGGGAAAGTACAAGACGAAGGGTGCATCTCGAGCGTACGCGTTCATAGATGTCCATGTTGGTACACTTGCACCAAAATTGTGTACCAATCAGGGAAAGTACAACATGGAGGGCGCAGCCCGGGCGTACCCGATCATGGATGTCCATGTTGATACAATCTACGTGTACGTACCTAGTTTTTGTATCAAAAGTTGCATTAAAGTGCTTGTATGCTTAAAATGCTTATCTCAACCGGTCACCTTTTGGCCTGTCCTTTTATAACAGAAACCTAGAAAGATACTCGATATTTTTGTGTTTTTCCATTCGCCCGGGACGACGAAATGAGCTATGTGCACATCGTGCAGAAAACTGTCTTCGCCACGCATGTTTTTGTCTATCCACTCATATAATCACCCACATTGTGTTCAATCAACACGGACGGCGCAGCCCGAGCGAACGCGTTAATGTTTATGTTTGTACACACTGCTTGTACGATTCTAGGATTTGGTAATTGCGTCACAGTGCCCGACCGTCGCGGACACCATTCTTGGACAGAAGTCCTAGTACGTAGAGTACTTTCCCTAGGTATGTGCTCGTTCGTGACTATCGTTGCGTGCTTACGGACACGCTTGGGTATGTTTTACCATACAAGGTTTACTAGGGAAACCTGGGAAGGACGCTTGCCCTCCCGTCGCGGACACCATTCTTGGAAAGAAGTCCTAGTACGTAGCGTTCCTTATTTTACTTGATCAGTTTGTAATGCATTCGCTTTGTTCAATCGACTTCTGCTACTGCTCACTAAGGGGTGTTCGTTTGCGATGTGTACGATAAGCAACTGTCTATCCTAACCAGCAGTTAATCAACACTTTTCACCCAAGTCATAGGAACATAGAGTACTTTTCCTAATCGGTACACAATTTTGGTGCACCTCTAACCTGGCCGGCACTTTATCGTTACGTTTTGTGCATAACCTAGGGACGTGGTGTAAGTTTCATGATTTTTATGTTTGATTCGGTTTATTATGATTGAAAACTACGCTACGTCCCAGAAATTTGAACTCGACTACTTCCTCCATGTGGCGCCAAAAGCTACTGGGCAACGCCTAGCTAATGCCCCATTTGTACTTCAATTTGCATAATCAATTTTGAAAAATACGCTAAGTCCCAGAAAATCTGAACTCGAATACTTTTGCCACGTGGCGCAAAAAAGCTACTGAGAAACGCCTAGCCTTTTACCCATTTATAATTTAGTTTTCGTTATTAGTTTTGAACAATACGCAAAGTTCCAAGAATCTGAACTCGAATACTTTTTACATGTGCCGCCAAAAGCTACTGAGCAACGCCTAGGTTGATACATTTTTGGTACATGGAGTGTATGCATGCAGGATTACTGCCGTGCTGGACCGAAAAATCGAACTTGCTACTAGAACGTAAAGTAATTCCCCTAGATAGGTGCTTTTGCATACCTCTGATCGACCACCATGCAACACGCGTAGCGACACGCGTAGCTAGGCTTGCCCAACCAAATTTCCTACTATAGCACCAAATTGCACACTTTCAGGGGTATAATTTGGTACCGTGTACCGTGCATGGTACAAGTATCAGCAGCTCGTGCAATTTATTTTGCATCGTGTTGCGGTTGCTGGTGCGTCGGGATAGGAGTATTTCGAGACTTTCGCCAAGCGTTGGTGCCATTTGGGGGATAATTAATGTTCTAGCCACAATAAACGTGCCACATAATGCCAATAAGGAAAAAGCCGTTTTCTAGGGACTTCCAGTCAAAATGTTTGCCATCAGCGCTTTCCTGTCGAGTTCAGGATCTGGGACTTAGCGTTTTTTTTTTCACGATCCAATCCAACGACCAGATCGTGAATAAACAATTCATACAACAGTGCATCCCTTTAGAGAAGGAAAAAGCCGAATTCTAGGGAGCTCCAGTCCAAAAGGTTGTCATC
>NW_026902608.1:15000-22304 GCF_943734735.2 Anopheles gambiae | reverse complement strand
TTATTCCATGCAAAATTATTCTCGGCCAACGCCGGCCCCGGAGGACCGGACGCTTTGAACTAGCCTGCTTTGAGCACTCTAATTTGTTCAAGGTAAACGAGAGTTCCCGGGCACCATGAAGCTGGGTCGAACAAGACCTTGACCGACGAGGTCGCGGCGACAAGTCCTGACCCGTCACGGAGTAGAACGCCCAGGTACACCATTGTGAGTCGCAGCCGCGAGCGCGTACACGGACGGTCCCAACCGAGAGGCCGGGCGCCCGCGACGGACGCGAGTCTGGACGGGGTATCAACTTCGAACGTTTTAACCGCAACAACTTTAATATACGCTAGTGGAGCTGGAATTACCGCGGCTGCTGGCACCAGACTTGCCCTCCACTTGATCCTTGCAAAAGGATTTATGCTCAACTCATTCCAATTATGGACCATCGTTAGAGAGGTCCATATTGTTATTTCTCGTCACTACCTCCCCGTGCCGGGATTGGGTAATTTACGCGCCTGCTGCCTTCCTTGGATGTGGTAGCCATTTCTCAGGCTCCCTCTCCGGAATCGAACCCTGATTCCCCGTTACCCGTCGCAACCATGGTAGTCCTCTACACTACCATCAATAGTTGATAGGGCAGACATTTGAAAGATCTGTCGTCAGTCGCAAGCGACCGTACGATCGGCATCCTTATCCAGATTTCAACTCAAAGCGCCCGGAGGCGATTGGTTTAACTAATAAGTGCACCAGTTCCGCCGACCCGGAGGCCAACAGTCCCGGCATAATGCATGTATTAGCTCTGGCTTTTCCACAGTTATCCAAGTAACTGTTTGGATGAGGATCTTGTAAATTATAGCTGTTATACTGAGCCTTATGCGGTTTCACTTTCTAGGAAGCTTGTACTTAGACATGCATGGCTTAACCTTTGAGACGAGCGTATATCACTGGTAGGATCAACCAGAATTCGAGTCAATTGCTTGAACACGAACTACACTCTTGATCACGCGAGGCGCAAGTCCCCCGTGACCACCGAGATTTGTTCTGTGACGCCAGAGCGTCCGTTGGCGCCACTCGATAGACTGCACAAGCAGGCAACGTCGGATGCATTGCACACGGCTAGCGGATCTCTCTGCACTGCGTCGGGTGTCCCAACGTATGTCTGGAGACATTGCTATGCCGGTACGGCACTCTGCGCACTCTTTCTTGTCCTCTTCGAGTGACGGGCCTCTAAGCGGGGTTGTATGCCGGTACGACACATCGACTGGTACATTGCACGCACTAACGATCTCTCTGCACTGCATGGAACTCATGCGTAACCACCGTGACGGGAGACTTTGCTAGTACGCACGATACTCTGCGCATGTGTACATGCTTTACAACCCAGCCAACTTGAGCACCTAGGGGAAGTTGTGATGCCATCTGAACACCCACCGACTGATGCATTGAACGGCTAAAGTTGACCTTCAATCCGAACTGGCACTCTGCGGCGTGGAGGCAGTTGCGCGACCACTCCTATCCCAAACCAACAAAGCAAGGTGTATCCTACGTGCTCGGTACAAGCACACCACGACGGGACACATTGAACGGTTCAGCGATCTCTCTGCACTAGTGGAAGAACTCCAACGTGATACGGGAGACTTTGCTACAGCGGCTTCTCTGCACTTCTGGGCTACCACCTTGTGACGGGAGACATTGCTAGCGGTCACTCTGCACTAGTGATGGTACACCACCGTGATACGGGAGACATTGCTAACGGCCACTCTGCACAGGTGCCAATACCACCTTGTGACGGGAAACATTGCTAGGCACCGATCGGCATCTCTGCGCGATTACTTGACGCACACCCAACTAAGTCAACTGTTGGACTTTTTCGTAATCACGGCGGGACACATTGAACGAGCTCTAACGGATCTCTGCACGCATGGAACATGGTGGCGGGAATCATTGCTAGAACCGAACGGCGCCTCTGCGCGATGTACAAACAAGCTCAACAGGAACCTCGTATCGGCAGCCGAGCCGGAGCCCGAACAACTTGGATTTTCACCTCTAATTTATATCAACTCACCACTCCCCGAGGGATCCGCAGAATTGCTTCTGGGTCCCGTATCGTTATTTGCGATTCGTGTTTGCATTACACTACATTGAACTATTCCAACTTGTTTATCCGCATGGCGAACATTTGCTGCATTGAACATTTAAGTTCCACTTCGCTCTCCCCTACGTGGGTCTGAGCTTCGCTCTCAGGGAAAAAATATGCCACATTTGGTAGGGAAACCCGGTTTCATCACGCTATGTGCCCTGCACCACCGGCTTAGCGTGAATCCTTCGAGTTTCCCTAAGAAGTTCGATTGGTCTTGCAGAGTTTAAAGACAACGAAGCTTAGTTTCAAGCAATGATTTAATATACGCGTATTAAAAACCCTTAGCTGTTACAACTTTTATGCTTGAAACCATCGCAACGAAGTCTTTGGGTCCGTAGACCCGTGATGTACTGCTCCAGGAAACGTTTTGAAAGGGTGGAAACTCAAAATCATAGGTTAAGATCATCGGCAGAACCCACCAGACACCACTTTTGCTTCATAAGTTCGGCCTATAGTCATATGACGATTTTCATCGGGGAGGGGACGTATGACCCAAACGGGGGCTTATATGACCCACGGACACTGCAAACCATGCTCCTACGACTAAATAGAGGTTAAAACTACGATTTGGTGAAATCTTCATTTTTGACCTCGAAGCAAGGTACCTTCCCTATAGTAGGCAATGAGTAAATGATCATAATCCCAGGAGGGCAAAAAATGGGAACCCGAGAGGAAAGCGCTGTTGGCGCGCCTAAGCTAGTGGCCCGTAGAGTAAAAAGGGTACCCCCAACAAAGTTGTCGTTTGACGTTCTGGTTGCACTTTTTATCATCTAAAATCAGTTTTCTACACGTTTTGAGGGGTTTTAGCAAAAAAAAAATTTTCGATTACTCGAGCTCTCTGGCCCGTTCGGTGCACATTTTTGAAAAAAGCTAGGGAGCTGCCCCTAGGTTCGGGGTGTCACAAAATGTTGAAAAGTGGTCGAAAAACCACTATCCAGAATCGGATGTAGAATCATTAGACGAACTTAAAATTGTTCTACGACACCCAGCTGCGACGTTTAGTATTCGAGTTATGGCCCGTACCAGGTCTGACCGAGCAATTTTTGTTCCGCGCACTTTGTGCACCGTACACGTTGATGTTTGTATGAAAAAGTACCCTACCTAGGGACGCGTAGAGCAAATTTGTACCCCCGGGCATGTTGTCGATTGACATTCTGGTTGCACTTTTCATCATCTAGGGTGCGTTCCTGACACGTTTTGAGGGGTTTTAGCAAAAAAAAAAATTTTCGACTACTCGAGCTCTCTGGCCCGTTCGGTGCACATTTTTGAAAAAAGCTAGGGAGCTGCCCCTAGGTTCGGGGTGTCACAAAATGTTGAAAAGTGGTCGAAAAACCACTATCCAGAATCGGATGTAGAATCATTAGACGAACTTAAAATTGTTCTACGACACCCATCTGCGACGTTTAGTATTCGAGTTATGGCCCGTACCAGGTCTGACCGAGCAATTTTTGTTCCGCGCACTTTGTGCACCGTACACGTTGATGTTTGTATGAAAAAGTACCCTACCTAGGGACGCGTAGAGCAAATTTGTACCCCCGGGCATGTTGTCGATTGACATTCTGGTTGCACTTTTCATCATCTAGGGTGCGTTCCTGACACGTTTTGAGGGGTTTTAGCAAAAAAATTTTTTTCGACTACTCGAGCTCTCTGGCCCGTTCGGTGCACATTTTTGAAAAAAGCTAGGGAGCTGCCCCTAGGTTCGGGGTGTCACAAAATGTTGAAAAGTGGTCGAAAAACCACTATCCAGAATCGGATGTAGAATCATTAGACGAACTTAAAATTGTTCTACGACACCCATCTGCGACGTTTAGTATTCGAGTTATGGCCCGTACCAGGTCTGACCGAGCAATTTTTGTTCCGCGCACTTTGTGCACCGTACACGTTGATGTTTGTATGAAAAAGTACCCTACCTAGGGACGCGTAGAGCAAATTTGTACCCCCGGGCATGTTGTCGATTGACATTCTGGTTGCACTTTTCATCATCTAGGGTGCGTTCCTGACACGTTTTGAGGGGTTTTAGCAAAAAAAAAAATTTTCGACTACTCGAGCTCTCTGGCCCGTTCGGTGCACATTTTTGAAAAAAGCTAGGGAGCTGCCCCTAGGTTCGGGGTGTCACAAAATGTTGAAAAGTGGTCGAAAAACCACTATCCAGAATCGGATGTAGAATCATTAGACGAACTTAAAATTGTTCTACGACACCCATCTGCGACGTTTAGTATTCGAGTTATGGCCCGTCCTAGGTCTGACCGAGCAATTTTTGTTCCGCGCACTTTGTGCACCGTACACTTTGATGTTTGTATGAAAAAGTACCCTACCTAGGGACGCGTAGAGCAAATTTGTACCCCCGGGCATGTTGTCGATTGACATTCTGGTTGCACTTTTCATCATCTAGGGTGCGTTCCTGACACGTTTTGAGGGGTTTTAGCAAAAAAAAAATTTTCGACTACTCGAGCTCTCTGGCCCGTTCGGTGCACATTTTTGAAAAAAGCTAGGGAGCTGCCCCTAGGTTCGGGGTGTCACAAAATGTTGAAAAGTGGTCGAAAAACCACTATCCAGAATCGGATGTAGAATCATTAGACGAACTTAAAATTGTTCTACGACACCCATCTGCGACGTTTAGTATTCGAGTTATGGCCCGTACCAGGTCTGACCGAGCAATTTTTGTTCCGCGCACTTTGTGCACCGTACACGTTGATGTTTGTATGAAAAAGTACCCTACCTAGGGACGCGTATAGCAAATTTGTACCCCCGGGCATGTTGTCGATTGACATTCTGGTTGCACTTTTCATCATCTAGGGTGCGTTCCTGACACGTTTTGAGGGGTTTTAGCAAAAAAAAAAATTTTCGACTACTCGAGCTCTCTGGCCCGTTCGGTGCACATTTTTGAAAAAAGCTAGGGAGCTGCCCCTAGGTTCGGGGTGTCACAAAATGTTGAAAAGTGGTCGAAAAACCACTATCCAGAATCGGATGTAGAATCATTAGACGAACTTAAAATTGTTCTACGACACCCATCTGCGACGTTTAGTATTCGAGTTATGGCCCGTCCTAGGTCTGACCGAGCAATTTTTGTTCCGCGCACTTTGTGCACCGTACACTTTGATGTTTGTATGAAAAAGTACCCTACCTCGGGACGCGTAGAGCAAATTTGTACCCCCGGGCATGTTGTCGATTGACATTCTGGTTGCACTTTTCATCATCTAGGGTGCGTTCCTGACACGTTTTGAGGGGTTTTAGCAAAAAAAAAAATTTTCGACTACTCGAGCTCTCTGGCCCGTTCGGTGCACATTTTTGAAAAAAGCTAGGGAGCTGCCCCTAGGTTCGGGGTGTCACAAAATGTTGAAAAGTGGTCGAAAAACCACTATCCAGAATCGGATGTAGAATCATTAGACGAACTTAAAATTGTTCTACGACACCCATCTGCGACGTTTAGTATTCGAGATATAGCACTTTGTAGGTCTGACCGAGCAATTTTTGTTCCGCGCACTTTGTGTTCATGGATGTCGATAAAGGTACAAGTTGCCGGTCGGGATAGCCGTGCACCAAAACTGTGTACCGATCAGGGAAAGTACAAGACGAAGGGTGCATCTCGAGCGTACGCGTTCATAGATGTCCATGTTGGTACACTTGCACCAAATTGTGTACCAATCAGGGAAAGTACAACATGGAGGGCGCAGCCCGGGCGTACCCGATCATGGATGTCCATGTTGATACAATCTACGTGTACGTACCTAGTTTTTGTATCAAAAGTTGCAATAAAGTGCTTGTATGCTTAAAATGCTTATCTCAACCGGTCACCTTTTGGCCTGTCCTTTTATAACAGAAACCTAGAAAGATACTCGATATTTTTGTGTTTTTCCATTCGCCCGGGACGACGAAATGAGCTATGTGCACATCGTGCAGAAAACTGTCTTCGCCACGCATGTTTTTGTCTATCCACTCATATAATCACCCACATTTGTGTTCAACACGGACGGCGCAGCCCGAGCGAACGCGTTAATGTTTATGTTTGTACACACTGCTTGTACGATTCTAGGATTTGGTAATTGCGTCACAGTGCCCGACCGTCGCGGACACCATTCTTGGACAGAAGTCCTAGTACGTAGAGTACTTTCCCTAGGTATGTGCTCGTTCGTGACTATCGTTGCGTGCTTACGGACACGCTTGGGTATGTTTACCATACAAGGTTTACTAGGGAAACCTGGGAAGGACGCTTGCCCTCCCGTCGCGGACACCATTCTTGGAAAGAAGTCCTAGTACGTAGCGTTCCTTATTTTACTTGATCAGTTTGTAATGCATTCGCTTTGTTCAATCGACTTCTGCTACTGCTCACTAAGGGGTGTTCGTTTGCGATGTGTACGATAAGCAACTGTCTATCCTAACCAGCAGTTAATCAACACTTTTCACCCAAGTCATAGGAACATAGAGTACTTTTCCTAATCGGTACACAATTTTGGTGCACCTCTAACCTGGCCGGCACTTTATCGTTACGTTTTGTGCATAACCTAGGGACGTGGTGTAAGTTTCATGATTTTTATGTTTGATTCGGTTTATTATGATTGAAAACTACGCTACGTCCCAGAAATTTGAACTCGACTACTTCCTCCATGTGGCGCCAAAAGCTACTGGGCAACGCCTAGCTAATGCCCCATTTGTACTTCAATTTGCATAATCAATTTTGAAAAATACGCTAAGTCCCAGAAATCTGAACTCGAATACTTTTGCCACGTGGCGCAAAAAAGCTACTGAGAAACGCCTAGCCTTTTACCCATTTATAATTTAGTTTTCGTTATTAGTTTTGAACAATACGCAAAGTTCCAAGAATCTGAACTCGAATACTTTTTACATGTGCCGCCAAAAGCTACTGAGCAACGCCTAGGTTGATACATTTTTGGTACATGGAGTGTATGCATGCAGGATTACTGCCGTGCTGGACCGAAAAATCGAACTTGCTACTAGAACGTAAAGTAATTCCCCTAGATAGGTGCTTTTGCATACCTCTGATCGACCACCATGCAACACGCGTAGCGACACGCGTAGCTAGGCTTGCCCAACCAAATTTCCTACTATAGCACCAAATTGCACACTTTCAGGGGTATAATTTGGTACCGTGTACCGTGCATGGTACAAGTATCAGCAGCTCGTGCAATTTATTTTGCATCGTGTTGCGGTTGCTGGTGCGTCG
>NW_026902608.1:7500-10000 GCF_943734735.2 Anopheles gambiae | reverse complement strand
TTCCTAAGCTGCTACGCGCCACCCAGCCTGTCGCGGGAAGGATTTGCGGAATTCGTTGAAGCAATTGAATTGGAAGCCCAATCCCACCCTCAGGTAGTAGTTGCCGGAGACTTTAACGCTTGGCATGAGGAGTGGGGAAGCCAACGCAGCAATGAGCGTGGGGAAGTACTGCTCGAGGCGTCCCAGCAATTGGGCCTGCTGCTGATGAATCGAGGGAATGTGGCAACCTTTGTTGGAAACGGTGTGGCGACTGCCAGCGTTGTCGACGTGACCTTCGCCAGCTCGTCCATAGCTCAGCCGAGCACTTGGTTGGTAAGAAACACGGACACGCGATCTGACCATAGGTATATCACCTATTCGGTAGGCCCAGCGTCAGCAGACCAGCAGCGTAACCAAGGACAGTCACGTCAACGGGGCCAGCGAGAGCGTTTTCAACATGCAGGCACGCGATTTAAGACGAAACAGTTCTCGAAAGAGAATTTCCTGGCCACGCTACATGGCGAGGGATTCCGAGAGAAGGCAGTCAATCACCAGGGAATGATCTCGGCAATGATATCGGCCTGCGAGAAAACCATGCAAAGGATGACGTCGTCTTTCCCCGACCCTCATCGGGACGTTTACTGGTGGACGCCACTGATTGCTCTGCTTAGGCAAAACTGCGAGCAGACGAGAGATCGCATGCAGCAGACAAGTGATCTCCAGAACCGAAGTCTGGCTGCAGCCCAATACAGAACAGCTAAAGCTGAGCTGGATAGAGCTATACGTGCCAGCAAAAAGGCTGCCTTCCAGGAATTGATCGATGCTGCGGAGGAAAACGTTTTCGGAGCCGGGTACTTAGTAGTCCTCTCCCGTCTTCGCGGTGGAAGGGCCCCACCCGAGACGGAGAGAGCGAGGCTTGAAAGCATCGTTACAGAGCTTTTCCCGCAACATCCGCCCTTCAACTGGCCCAGCATCAGTTCCGAGGAAGAACAGGAACAGCCTGCAGACCAGCAGACTCCATGGACCCAAGTCACGATCCCGGAACTCCGTCTGATAGCTAGCACCATGCCGAACAAAAAAGCGCCGGGCCTTGACGGAATTCCGAACGCCGCTGTCAAGGCTGCAATCCTTGCGTACACGGACGTTTTCCAGGCGTTGTACCAAAGCTGTCTGGAAACGGCTACATTTCCAGCACCATGGAAACGACAGCGGTTGGTACTGCTCCCCAAGCCGGGGAAACCACCGGGTAGCAACGGGTCATACCGACCTTTGTGCATGCTGGATGCCTTAGGGAAAGTGCTGGAGAAGCTCATTCTAAACAGACTTCACAACCACCTGGAAGATCCTGCTGCGGTGAGGCTGTCAGACAGGCAGCATGGCTTCCGGAGGGGGCGATCTACAATTGGCGCCATTCGAACAGTGATCGAGGCTGGTCAGAGCGCGATGAGATTCCGCCGCACGAACGGGCGGGATAACAGGTTCCTGCTGGTCGTGTCAATGGATGTCAAGAATGCCTTCAATACGGCAAGCTGGCAGGCCATCGCCACTGCACTGCAGATGAAAGGAGTACCTGCTGGTCTGCAAAGAATCGTGAGGAGCTACTTCGAGAACCGAGAGTTGGTCTTCGAGACATCCGACGGCCCAGTAACTCGGTCCATCACGGCTGGTGTTCCACAGGGTTCGATTCTTGGCCCCACCCTGTGGAACACCATGTACGATGGAGTTCTGGACGTCGCCCTTCCGCAGGACTGCGAGATGGTGGCGTATGCTGACGACTTGGTGCTGCTGATTCCGGGCATCGACGTAAATGCAGTGAAGGCTGCAGCCGAGGAGGCGGTCGCCAGTGTCTCTCACTGGATGGCTCAACATCATCTCCAGATTGCGCCGGAAAAGACGGAGTGCGTGCTTATCTCCAGCACGAAGAACCCTACGCAGGTCACCATAAGAGTAGGGGACGTGGAGGTGACATCTTCCCGCACGATGCGTTACCTTGGGGTGACCCTTCACGATCACCTATCGTGGCTGCCCCATGTCCGAGAGGTAACCACTCGGGCAAGGAAGATAGCAGATGCCGTTACCCGCCTCTTGCGCAACCACAGTGGACCAAAGACCAGCAAAGCGCGACTGTTGGCCTCGGTCGCAGAGTCGGTCATCCGATATGCTGCGCCCATCTGGCATGGCGAGGTGACGAAGAGAGAGTGTCGTCGACTTTTGGAGAGGGTTCAGCGAGTCTCAGCACGGAGGGTGGCACGCACCTTCCGTACCGTAAGGTATGAGACCGCCACCCTCCTCGCCGGGCTGACCCCCATCTGTCTCTTGATAGAGGAGGATGCGCGAGTGTTCGAGCGTGTTAATGATCCGGGTCGGTCGATAACGAAGGCAGCCATCCGGTTGGAGGAGAGGCAGCGCACCATCACGATGTGGCAGAGCCAATGGGACGCCGAGGCCGACACCTCCAGATACACCCGGTGGACGCATCGGATAATCCGCGACATCAGCGCTTGGCAAGGCCGGAGACACG
>NW_026902607.1:7500-12500 GCF_943734735.2 Anopheles gambiae | reverse complement strand
GAGCTTGTCGGCGTGCCTCCTTCTGGACTTGATTGTCTTGATGTGAGAAACGTGCCGACCAAACCAGTAAGCTTACACACATGCTCGTTACAAGTTGTATAAGTTGATCCGTTTGGGCCGGTTGCCTTGCACATGATGGTGTTGTAGACCATGTTCGGTTAACACGTTGTGTGTCGAGGTGGTCGGCCTTGGTAGTAGGATGTCTTGTGCATGTGACGTGTTGACCTGGTTTGGTCGATGTGTCGTCGTGTACGAGATGACCTACTTACCCGTCAGTTGTCC
The DNA here is from genome assembly GCF_943734735.2 of Anopheles gambiae. Lineage (NCBI taxonomy): Eukaryota > Metazoa > Arthropoda > Insecta > Diptera > Culicidae > Anopheles > Anopheles gambiae. Next base: position 12,218 of record NW_026902607.1, on the reverse strand, counting down.
AAGTTGTGTCATGTGTTGACTTAGTTGACGTGTCATGTGCATGGATGATTGGCGTACGGGTCATGTATGGTGCACTTGCTTCAGTTGAAGGGATGTACTAGTACAGTTATATTAATTGTTTATTTCACGATCTGGTCTTTTGGCTGGATCGCGAAAAAAACGCTAAGTCCCAAATCTTGAACTCGAGAGGAGAGCGCTGATGACAACCTTTTGGACTGGAGCTCCCTAGAATTCGGCCTTTTCCTACTTTAAAGGGATGCACTGTTGTATGTATTGTTTATTCACGATCTGGTCGTTGGATTGGATCGTGAAAAAAAAAAAAACGCTAAGTCCCAGATCCGGAACTCGACAGGAAAGCGCTGATGGCAAACATTTTGACTAGAAGTCCCTAGAAATCGGCTTTTTCCTTATTGGCATTATGTGGCACGTTTATTGTGGCTAGAACATTAATTATCCACCAAATGGCACCAACGCTTGGCGAAAGTCTCGAAACACTCCTATCCCGACGCACCAGCAACCGCAACACGATGCAAAATAAATTGCACGAGCTACTGATACTTGTACCATGCACGGTACACGGTACCAAAATATACCCCTGAAAGTGTGCAATTTGGTGCTATTCTAGGAAATTTGTTTGGGGAAGCCTAGCTACGCGTGTCGCACGTTGCATGGTCGTCGATCAGAGGCATGCAAAAGCACCTATCTAGGGGAATTACTTTACGTTCTAGTAGCAAGTTCGATTTTCCGGTCTAGCACGGCAGTACGCCTGCATGCATACACTCCATGTACCAAAAATGTATCAACCTAGGCGTTGCTCAGTAGCTTTTGGCGGCACATGTAAAAAGTACTCGAGTTCAGATTCTTGGAACTTTGCGTATTGTTCAAAACTTATAACGAAAACTAAATTATAAATGGGTAAAAGGCTAGGCGTTTCTCAGTAGCTTTTGGCGCCACGTGGCAAAAGTATTCGAGTTCAGATTTCTGGGACTTAGCGTATTTTTCAAACCTGATAATGAAAATTGAAGTACAAATGGGGCATAAGCTAGGCGTTGCCCAGTAACTTTTTTCGCCACATGGAGGAAGTAGTCGAGCTCCAATTTCTGGGACGTAGCGTATTTTTCAATCATAATAAACCAAATCAAACATAAAAATCATGAAACTTACACCACGTCCCTAGGTTGTGCACAAAACGTAACGATAAAGTGCCGGCGAGGTTAGAGGTGCACCAAAATTGTGTACCGATTAGGAAAAGTACTCTATGTTGCTATGACTTGGGTAAAAAGTGTTGATTAACTGCTGGTTACGATAGACAGTTGCTTATCGTACACATCGCAAACGAACACCCCTTAGTGAGCAGTAGCAGAAGTCGATGGAACAAAGCGAATGCATTACAAACTGATCAAGTAAAATAAGGAACGCTACGTACTAGGACTTCTTTCCAAGAATGGTGTCCGCGACGGGAGGGCAAGCGTCCTTCCCAGGTTTCCCTAGTAAACCTTGTATGGTAAACATACCCAAGCGTGTCCGTAAGCACGCAACGATAGTCACGAACGAGCACATACCTAGGGAAAGTACTCTACGTACTAGGACTTCTGTCCAAGAATGGTGTCCGCGACGGTCGGGCACTGTGACGCAATTACCAAATCCTAGAATCGTACAAGCAGTGTGTACAAACATAAACATTAACGCGTTCGCTCGGGCTGCGCCGTCCGTGTTGAACACAAATGCGGGTGATTATATGAGTGGATGGACAAAAACATGCGTGGCGAAGACAATTTTCTGCACGATGTGCACATAGCTCATTTCGTCGTCCCGGGCGAATGGAAAAACACAAAAATCTCGAGTATCTTTCTAGGTTTCTGTTATAAAAGGGCAGGCCAAAAGGTGACCGGTTGAGATGAGCATTTTAAGCATGCAAGCACTTAATTGCAACTTTTCCTACAAAAACTAGGTACGTACACGTAGATTGTATCAACATGGACATCCATGATTGCGTACGCCCGGGCTGCGCCCTCCGTGTTGTACTTTCCCTGATTGGTACACAATTTTGGTGCAAGTGTACCAACATCGACATCTATGAACGCGTACGCTCGAGCTGCACCCTCCGTCTTGTACTTTCCCTGATCGGTACACAGTTTTGGTGCACGGCTATCCCGAAAGGCAACTTGTACCAACATCGACATCCATGAACGCGTACGTAGCGTACTTTCCCTGATCGGTACACAATGTTGGTGCACGGCATAGGAAATGGGCTTAAAATGGTCAAACTCAATCCATTTCCACTAAAGATAGTCAATAACAGCTGTGCCGATGAAGTAGGGCACGATGCAAGTCAATGTTATTTAATGAATTACATGTTCACCATACATTTCAGTACAAAATTGCTCGGTCAGACCTACAAAGTGCTATATCTCGAATACTAAACGTCGCAGATGGGTGTCGTAGAACAATTTTAAGTTCGTCTAATGATTCTACATCCGATTCTGGATAGTGGTTTTTCGACCACTTTTCAACATTTTGTGACACCCCGAACCTAGGGGCAGCTCCCTAGCTTTTTTCAAAAATGTGCACCGAACGGGCCAGAGAGCTCGAGTAATCGAAAATTTTTTTTTTGCTAAAACCCCTCAAAACGTGTAGAAAACTGATTTTAGATGATAAAAAGTGCAACCAGAACGTCAAACGACAACTTTGTTGGGGGTACAGTATCGGACAGAAAGATAGGGCATTGGGTTTTTAACGCACCGTGCACCCGTTGGGCCAAGTTTATGTGTGGTTTGTATGTGTTTGTGTTTGTGTGTGTGTGTGTATGTGTGTGTATGTGTGTGTGTGTATGTGTGTGTGCATGTGTGTGTGTGTGTGGATGTATGTTTGAATGTGTATTGATGTGTGTGTTTGTTTCACAAGTAGGTCGTTTCGGATAGATTTGTAAGTAGCTTTTTTGTGTTTTGGGTTAGGTTTTTGGTGTGATAAGCAGGACCACCGCCCTCGCGATCAGTGTGTTTTCGATATATTAACAATGTTACGGTCTTCTTTCGCCGTGGTCTTCGGAGGACGTCCGGTTGACTTGCGCGTTTCGGTTGTCCAAGCGCGTTTCAGTTGTCTAAGCACGTTTCGGTTGTCCGAAGCGCGTTTGCCACAAAAGTGCGCGATCGTTCCATTACGAACTCGATCCTTTTGCGCTTAATGCCAGCAGCAGCCATTCGCTTTTACATATGGCGCTGATAATCGGTACAACGTTTACCTCGACCCATTGTTACTAACATTGCTTGCTTGGACCGTCAAGAACGCGCTGGTTAAAAAGTTGGACACGGCTGATCCCGTGCTCTGCCTGCGTTCTACTTCTATACGCGATGAATTACATCGTTTTGGAGCAGCAAAAACATCGCATGGATAAAAACTATCAACGAGTACGCGAGTAAGCGTCTTCCCTTCAAAATCGAGAAAAGAATACTGCCGCGCTCATGAAACAAAACGCCCATTGAAAAGAACAACTGCGCACCAGCTCAATGCACGCACAAAGTTTACCATTCGCACACAACGTGCAACGCAGAGATGCACGAAGGCCTTTCAATGGCGTGCACTGGAGAAACACCTGTGAGGGAATGCCGAGTTCATTGCTATTGTGCGCGTGTCCATTTCGCACCGGTGTCGCATTCACATTCATGAAACAGCACACCTGCGTTTTCGTCCGAAGAACAAGCGCTGCTGTCGATGCAAACTTTAGTTTTTATCCAAGTGTAAACGCACAATGTTTCACATGATAACACACATAATAAGATTAATTTCAACGCCACATGACATCATGGCAAGCTATGTTTTTCAGACACAAACCCGCGCACTTGCAAATACACATTAAAAAGCACACTCTCTTTCTACTACTACTACACACACACACACATGCACACACACACACACACACACACACACACACACACACATACACACACACACTCACACACACATACACACACACACACATACACACATACACACACACACAAACACAAGTAACGTGGCAAAACAAGTGCACGGTGCATTGAAAAAAAAGGGTCCTATCTTAATGTCCGATACTGTACCCTTTTTACTCTACGGGCCACTAGCTTAGGCGCGCCAACAGCGCTTTCCTCTCGGGTTCCCATTTTTTGCCCTCCTGGGATTATGATCATTTACTCATTGCCTACTATAGGGAAGGTACCTTGCTTCGAGGTCAAAAATGAAGATTTCACCAAATCGTAGTTTTAACCTCTATTTAGTCGTAGGAGCATGGTTTGCAGTGTCCGTGGGTCATATAAGCCCCCGTTTGGGTCATACGTCCCCTCCCCGATGAAAATCGTCATATGACTATAGGCCGAACTTATGAAGCAAAAGTGGTGTCTGGTGGGTTCTGCCGATGATCTTAACCTATGATTTTGAGTTTCCACCCTTTCAAAACGTTTCCTGGAGCAGTACATCACGGGTCTACGGACCCAAAGACTTCGTTGCGATGGTTTCAAGCATAAAAGTTGTAACAGCTAAGGGTTTTTAATACGCGTATATTAAATCCTTGCTTGAAACTAAGCTTCGTTGTCTTTAAACTCTGCAAGACCAATCGAACTTCTTAGGGAAACTCGAAGGATTCACGCTAAGCCGGTGGTGCAGGGCACATAGCGTGATGAAACCGGGTTTCCCTACCAAATGTGGCATATTTTTTCCCTGAGAGCGAAGCTCAGACCCACGTA
>NW_026902606.1:0-5000 GCF_943734735.2 Anopheles gambiae | reverse complement strand
TTAATATACGCGTATTAAAAACCCTTAGCTGTTACAACTTTTATGCTTGAAACCATCGCAACGAAGTCTTTGGGTCCGTAGACCCGTGATGTACTGCTCCAGGAAACGTTTTGAAAGGGTGGAAACTCAAAATCATAGGTTAAGATCATCGGCAGAACCCACCAGACACCACTTTTGCTTCATAAGTTCGGCCTATAGTCATATGACGATTTTCATCGGGGAGGGGACGTATGACCCAAACGGGGGCTTATATGACCCACGGACACTGCAAACCATGCTCCTACGACTAAATAGAGGTTAAAACTACGATTTGGTGAAATCTTCATTTTTGACCTCGAAGCAAGGTACCTTCCCTATAGTAGGCAATGAGTAAATGATCATAATCCCAGGAGGGCAAAAAATGGGAACCCGAGAGGAAAGCGCTGTTGGCGCGCCTAAGCTAGTGGCCCGTAGAGTAAAAAGGGTACCCCCAACAAAGTTGTCGTTTGACGTTCTGGTTGCACTTTTTATCATCTGTTTTGAATTTAAACATTAAAACTTGGACTGCTGTGAAAATTCTTTTATTTTGACCGATCGCGTCGAGTGCTAAAGATGGACTGCCCTTTTATTTCATACGCTCATGATAGCAAACTTCTGTGGTTTGTCGCTTAACCTATGAAATTCTAAGAAAGGCCGATCGGCCACCAAAAGCGCGCACGTGCCTTAGCGCAGACAATTGTCCTTTGTTTTTACAAAGCAAATACAGAGTTCTCGGTATTATTTTCGCTTCGCTCACACCATCTGGCGCCCCTAGTTCCTAGCATCGTATTCTTTTGCTTCGACATACTCCCCCCCGGTTGAATTATTGAATTCAACAGAATTGTTTTCGGTTACAGGCAAAATACAGATTTTTGATATTCCGCGCTTGTACAAACCATCTTTCGTTTTGACGGTAACTACTCTTATGTTCCCATCACTTCCCGGAAAAATCTCAACTATTCTACCATAACACCATTTCAGGGGTGGTAAACCATCGTCTTTCACAAGCACCATTGTTCCGACGGAGATGTTGTTGCGTTGACGGGTCCACTTTGTCCGTGGTTGTAGACCGGACAAATACTCAGTACTCCAACGTTTCCACAGCCTTCGAAGATATTCTTGTACTTCCTGCCATTGATTCAGCTGGTTGATTGGAACCGCTTCCAGGGATGGTTCGGCCAAGGCAGAAAGCGGACGATGGATCAGGAAATGTCCCGGCGTCAAAACGTCAAGATCAGCTGGATCGGTTGATAGTTGAGTCAACGGTCGAGAATTCATGCAACTCTCGATCTGCGTTAGAAGCGTGGTGAGCTGCTCGTAGGTCAGCAACGCGTTTCCCATCGTAGGCCTAAGATGATTTTTGAAGGATTTGACAGCCGCCTCCCATAGGCCGCCAAAATTCGGAGAACGAGGGGGGATGAACTTAAATTCGATGCCTTCATCGCTGCACTTCCGAGTTATGTCGCCTTGCCATGCCTGATCCTTGAATTGCTGAGCTAGGACAGCCAATTCTTTCGATGCGCCTACAAAATTCTTAGCGTTGTCACATTCAATTAATGAAGGCTTACCTCTGCGCGCGATGAATCTGCGTAGGGCCGCAATAAAGGCGTCTGTGGTCAAGTCTGTAACAAGATCGATGTGCACCGCTTTCACGACCATGCATACAAAAATGACCACGTATCCTTTTAGCGGCTGCGATTTTCTATGGGGATAGCGGTATGCTATCGGGCCGCATAGATCCACTCCAGTGCGGACGAATGGTAAGGCTGGAGACACGCGTTCCATTGGTAAGTCGCCCATAATTTGTTGAAGCGATGTTGGTCGACAGCGGAAACATTGCAAACATGAGTGCACTGTCTTTCGGGCTAAATTTCTGACTCGCAAAGGCCAAAACCTTTCGCGCAGGCTCGTGGTCAGAAATTGAGGGCTGGCATGCAACATTTTCAGATGAACGAACATTGCAATCATGTCGGTGAGGGGATGATTGGATGGAAGTATCATAGGATGTCGTCGATCGTTAGATACTTCTGCATGACGTAGCCTGCCACCTACTCGCAGTATGCCGGCTTCGATGTATGGATTTAACGACTTCAATTTGGAATGGTTTGCAACGAAACCATTTTTTTCAAGATTTTTAAAATCTTCCGCAAATGATTCATGTTGTGCAAGACGGACGAGACACTTGATTGAATCGTTTAGTTCTTCAGTGGTCAGATGCGTATATCGTCGTTGATCACGATTTTTGAGTTTTGCGTTGTGAGCAAATCTGAGTATCCATGCTACAAGTCTTTTCAAATCGCCGAATGACGAACGCAGTTTAAAAATGAAACTCGGTGCAATAGAATGAGCTGCTAACGTAACTCTTTCTTCGAGATCTTCCTTAGGTAGTTCAACCTTACTTGCAACCTTTGTAGGGAAAATCAGAGGTTCTTCATTTAGCCAATTCGGGCCGTTCCACCATAATGTGGCATGCTGTAGCTGTGCTGGATCCATTCCGCGAGAAATTATATCTGCTGGATTTTCTATACCGGGTACGTGATTCCATTTTCCATTTGCAGTGAGATGTTGTATTTCCGATACACGATTCGCAACGAAAGTTTTCCAGCGCGATGGGTTTGCTGCCAACCAGTGTAGGACAATACTTGAATCCGACCAAAAATATGGTTCTATTTCAATTTTCAAGGCACCGGAAACCTTTTCATACAGATGTGCCAAGAGTAATGCGGCTGATAGCTCTAAACGAGGTAAACAAACTCGTTTTTGTTTACGCGAAGTTGCCAGAGGAGCTACTTTAGATTTAGCCGTTAGTAAATTCACTGTAACTGTATCATCGCTGGATACAGATCTGATGTAAATACAAGCGCCGTACGCCTTTTCAGACGCATCGCAAAATCCGTGTAGCTGTATTTGTTTTACAGGCGTGTGAGAAAGAACCCAACGTTGGATACTTATGTTATTAAGTTCTGCAAGATTTTTACGAAAATCTCTCCACTGTTTCTGTAGTGGTGGGTTGAGAGGTTCATCCCAAGACGTTTCATTGCGCCAAAGCTCTTGAAGATACATTTTAGCTGCCACTATCACAGGACCGACCAATCCTAAAGGATCGAAAAGTTTTGCCGAGTCTGATACAGCAATGCGTTTCGTAACTGGATTGTCATGATTGCTGTACTCAGGTGTTTCGAAGAGAAAATTGTCGGTTGTTGGTTGCCATTTCAGACCCAATGTTTTGATGCATGATGTTGGCGAATCAAGATCACAAACAGTTCGATCATCCCGAAGATCAACGGGAATTTTTTCTAGTAGTTCGGAGCAGTTAGATGTCCATTTACGAAGACAAAGACCAGCAGATTGAAGTAAATTCAATAATTGGTCACTGAGTTTCTGCCCTTCCTCTACACTATTGACTCCTGTTAGCATGTCGTCCATGTAAAAGTCGTTAGCTAAAACCTTTGTTGCCTCTGGGTAAGTATTTGCTTCTAGTTTTGCTAGATGTTGTAGAGTTTTAGTTGCGAGGTATGGTGCGCAAGAAGTACCATAAGTGACTGTGCTCAATTCAAATGTACAAATTGGATCGGTTGGTTTATTTCGCCATAGAATTCGTTGCAAGGGACGGTCTTCGTCAGCTACCAAAATTTGTCTGTACATTTTCTCAATGTCAGCCACGAGTACAAATTTTGGCATTCGAAATCTTAGTAAGATAGACATAAGATCGTCTTGAAGGATTGGGCCTACCATCAAACAATCGTTTAATGAGACTCCACTGCTGGAAGAGCACGACGCATCAAACACCACCCGAAGCTTGGTGGTAGTTTTATCGGGACGAAGCACACAATGGTGCGGCATGTAATAGCTTGGGCTAACTTGTCCTGTGGTGTTTTCTGTTATTTGTACCATGTGGTTAAGGTTTATATATTCTGAAACAAACTGTGAATATTCTGCTTTAAGTTGTGGTCTGGTTTCTAAACGTCTTTCTAATGCTAGGAATCTGCGCAAAGCAATAGATTTGGATTCGCCCAGCTGGGCAATTTTGTCGTCGCGTGTTGGTAGAGAAACCACAAACCGACCTGCGGTGTTACGTTTTGTTGTTCTATCAAAATATTGTTCACATTTGCTTTCTTCCACCGATAGTTTGCTGTTAGTCTGGCATGCTTCAAGTTCCCAAAATTGTCTAAGCTGTGCGTCGAGGTTGCTGCTCACATGAGCCACTACTGATGTTTGCTCACTTGGTTGGCAAACGGTGGCTCTTCCAGCTATGACCCATCCTAGCACAGTTTTTTGTACTGCCAATGCACCTGACTGCATTTTCAAAAGGCCCTCTTCCAAGATTAGATAATACAGGTCCATGCCGATTATCATGTCGATTGGTCCGGGTTCATGGAAATTAGGGTCTGCTAGTTCGATGTTTAGAGGTAAGGTTAGCCTTGTTAGATCGACTGCACTTACCGGTAGATTTCTTGTGACTTGGCTGAGCACATGAAATTTGGATGTCGTTCTAAAAGCACTGCAATTTGACTTGATGCTCACCATGACCGATGAGTAAGACATGATTTTCGACTCACCAATACCGCCGATCGAGTGTACTTCCTTGATGCGAGGGAGTCGAAGACGTTGTACTAGTCGTTCTGTCACAATATTCAATTGTGATGCTGAGTCGAGCAGAGCTCGCGGCCCAATACTGCGTTCCGTTGCAGTCACATACCTTGACCACGGCCGTTTGAAGCAAGACCGTTGAAGATACCTGATTAGAAGCCGGTGGCACATTCACAAAACAATGATTTAACGAAGCTGGAGTTTCTGGATTAGACGAAGCAGGAGTGGAAGGACCGGGTTGGCATTCGGGTATCGTTTGCTGTTGCAATACTTCCTGAACTGGCATGGCATTCGATTGTTCGTGTAACATGGTGTGGTGCTTCTTGTGGCAAATACGGCATGTACCTGATGGACAGTCCTTAACCGTATGACCCAATGATAAACAATTGAAA
>NW_026902605.1:15000-22469 GCF_943734735.2 Anopheles gambiae | reverse complement strand
TTTCGCTTCTGTGGGTCCTACGACGGTCTACGAATTTCACCTCTCGCGCCGTAATACCAATGCCCCCGACTACTTCTGTTAATCATTACCTCTTGGTCTATTACAAACCAACGAAACCACTCAGACCGAGGTCATGTTCCATTATTCCATGCAAAATTATTCTCGGCCAACGCCGGCCCCGGAGGACCGGACGCTTTGAACTAGCCTGCTTTGAGCACTCTAATTTGTTCAAGGTAAACGAGAGTTCCCGGGCACCATGAAGCTGGGTCGAACAAGACCCTTGACCGACGAGGTCGCGGCGACAAGTCCTGACCCGTCACGGAGTAGAACGCCCAGGTACACCATTGTGAGTCGCAGCCGCGAGCGCGTACACGGACGGTCCCAACCGAGAGGCCGGGCGCCCGCGACGGACGCGAGTCTGGACGGGGTATCAACTTCGAACGTTTTTAACCGCAACAACTTTAATATACGCTAGTGGAGCTGGAATTACCGCGGCTGCTGGCACCAGACTTGCCCTCCACTTGATCCTTGCAAAAGGATTTATGCTCAACTCATTCCAATTATGGACCATCGTTAGAGAGGTCCATATTGTTATTTCTCGTCACTACCTCCCCGTGCCGGGATTGGGTAATTTACGCGCCTGCTGCCTTCCTTGGATGTGGTAGCCATTTCTCAGGCTCCCTCTCCGGAATCGAACCCTGATTCCCCGTTACCCGTCGCAACCATGGTAGTCCTCTACACTACCATCAATAGTTGATAGGGCAGACATTTGAAAGATCTGTCGTCAGTCGCAAGCGACCGTACGATCGGCATCCTTATCCAGATTTCAACTCAAAGCGCCCGGAGGCGATTGGTTTAACTAATAAGTGCACCAGTTCCGCCGACCCGGAGGCCAACAGTCCCGGCATAATGCATGTATTAGCTCTGGCTTTTCCACAGTTATCCAAGTAACTGTTTGGATGAGGATCTTGTAAAATTATAGCTGTTATACTGAGCCTTATGCGGTTTCACTTTCTAGGAAGCTTGTACTTAGACATGCATGGCTTAACCTTTGAGACGAGCGTATATCACTGGTAGGATCAACCAGAATTCGAGTCAATTGCTTGAACACGAACTACACTCTTGATCACGCGAGGCGCAAGTCCCCCGTGACCACCGAGATTTGTTCTGCGACGCCAGAGCGTCCGTTGGCGCCACTCGATAGACTGCACAAGCAGGCAACGTCGGATGCATTGCACACGGCTAGCGGATCTCTCTGCACTGCGTCGGGTGTCCCAACGTATGTCTGGAGACATTGCTATGCCGGTACGGCACTCCTGCGCACTCTTTCTTGTCCTCTTCGAGTGACGGGCCTCTAAGCGGGGTTGTATGCCGGTACGACACATCGACTGGTACATTGCACGCACTAACGATCTCTCTGCACTGCATGGAACTCATGCGTAACCACCGTGACGGGAGACTTTGCTAGTACGCACGATACTCTGCGCATGTGTACATGCTTTACAACCCAGCCAACTTGAGCACCTAGGGGAAGTTGTGATGCCATCTGAACACCCACCGACTGATGCATTGAACGGCTAAAGTTGACCTTCAATCCGAACTGGCACTCTGCGGCGTGGAGGCAGTTGCGCGACCACTCCTATCCCAAACCAACAAAGCAAGGTGTATCCTACGTGCTCGGTACAAGCACACCACGACGGGACACATTGAACGGTTCAGCGATCTCTCTGCACTAGTGGAAGAACTCCAACGTGATACGGGAGACTTTGCTACAGCGGCTTCTCTGCACTTCTGGGCTACCACCTTGTGACGGGAGACATTGCTAGCGGTCACTCTGCACTAGTGATGGTACACCACCGTGATACGGGAGACATTGCTAACGGCCACTCTGCACAGGTGCCAATACCACCTTGTGACGGGAAACATTGCTAGGCACCGATCGGCATCTCTGCGCGATTACTGACGCACACCCAACTAAGTCAACTGTTGGACTTTTTCGTAATCACGGCGGGACACATTGAACGAGCTCTAACGGATCTCTGCACGCATGGAACATGGTGGCGGGAATCATTGCTAGAACCGAACGGCGCCTCTGCGCGATGTACAAACAAGCTCAACAGGAACCTCGTATCGGCAGCCGAGCCGGAGCCCGAACAACTTGGATTTTCACCTCTAATTTATATCAACTCACCACTCCCCGAGGGATCCGCAGAATTGCTTCTGGGTCCCGTATCGTTATTTGCGATTCGTGTTTGCATTACACTACATTGAACTATTCCAACTTGTTTATCCGCATGGCGAACATTTGCTGCATTGAACATTTAAGTTCCACTTCGCTCTCCCCTACGTGGGTCTGAGCTTCGCTCTCAGGGAAAAAATATGCCACATTTGGTAGGGAAACCCGGTTTCATCACGCTATGTGCCCTGCACCACCGGCTTAGCGTGAATCCCTTCGAGTTTCCCTAAGAAGTTCGATTGGTCTTGCAGAGTTTAAAGACAACGAAGCTTAGTTTCAAGCAATGATTTAATATTACGCGTAATAAAACCCTTAGCTGTTACAACTTTTATGCTTGAAACCATCGCAACGAAGTCTTTGGGTCCGTAGACCCGTGATGTACTGCTCCAGGAAACGTTTTGAAAGGGTGGAAACTCAAAATCATAGGTTAAGATCATCGGCAGAACCCACCAGACACCACTTTTGCTTCATAAGTTCGGCCTATAGTCATATGACGATTTTCATCGGGGAGGGGACGTATGACCCAAACGGGGGCTTATATGACCCACGGACACTGCAAACCATGCTCCTACGACTAAATAGAGGTTAAAACTACGATTTGGTGAAATCTTCATTTTTGACCTCGAAGCAAGGTACCTTCCCTATAGTAGGCAATGAGTAAATGATCATAATCCCAGGAGGGCAAAAAATGGGAACCCGAGAGGAAAGCGCTGTTGGCGCGCCTAAGCTAGTGGCCCGTAGAGTAAAAAGGGTACCCCCCAACAAAGTTGTCGTTTGACGTTCTGGTTGCACTTTTTATCATCTAAATCAGTTTTTCTACACGTTTTGAGGGGTTTTAGCAAAAAAAAAAATTTTCGATTACTCGAGCTCTCTGGCCCGTTCGGTGCACATTTTTGAAAAAAGCTAGGGAGCTGCCCCTAGGTTCGGGGGTGTCACAAAATGTTGAAAAGTGGTCGAAAAAACCACTATCCAGAATCGGATGTAGAATCATTAGACGAACTTAAAATTGTTCTACGACACCCAGCTGCGACGTTTAGTATTCGAGTTATGGCCCGTACCAGGTCTGACGAAGCAATTTTTGTTCCGCGCACTTTGTGCACCGTACACGTTGATGTTTGTATGAAAAAGTACCCTACCTAGGGGACGCGTAGAGCAAATTTGTACCCCCGGGCATGTTGTCGATTGACATTCTGGTTGCACTTTTCATCATCTAGGGTGCGTTCCTGACACGTTTTGAGGGGTTTTAGCAAAAAAAAAAATTTTCGACTACTCGAGCTCTCTGGCCCGTTCGGTGCACATTTTTGAAAAAAAGCTAGGGAGCTGCCCCTAGGTTCGGGGTGTCACAAAATGTGAAAAGTGGTCGAAAAACCACTATCCAGAATCGGATGTAGAATCATTAGACGAACTTAAAATTGTTCTACGACACCCATCTGCGACGTTTAGTATTCGAGTTATGGCCCGTACCAGGTCTGACCGAGCAATTTTTGTTCCGCGCACTTTGTGCACCGTACACGTTGATGTTTGTATGAAAAAGTACCCTACCTAGGGACGCGTAGAGCAAATTTGTACCCCCGGGCATGTTGTCGATTGACATTCTGGTTGCACTTTTCATCATCTAGGGTGCGTTCCTGACACGTTTTGAGGGGTTTTAGCAAAAAAATTTTTTTCGACTACTCGAGCTCTCTGGCCCGTTCGGTGCACATTTTTGAAAAAAGCTAGGGAGCTGCCCCTAGGTTCGGGGTGTCACAAAATGTTGAAAAGTGGTCGAAAAACCACTATCCAGAATCGGATGTAGAATCGTTAGACGAACTTAAAATTGTTCTACGACACCCATCTGCGACGTTTAGTATTCGAGATATAGCACTTTGTAGGTCTGACCGAGCAATTTTTGTTCCGCGCACTTTGTGTTCATGGATGTCGATAAAGGTACAAGTTGCCGGTCGGGATAGCCGTGCACCAAAACTGTGTACCGATCAGGGAAAGTACAAGACGAAGGGTGCATCTCGAGCGTACGCGTTCATAGATGTCCATGTTGGTACACTTGCACCAAAATTGTGTACCAATCAGGGAAAGTACAACATGGAGGGCGCAGCCCGGGCGTACCCGATCATGGATGTCCATGTTGATACAATCTACGTGTACGTACCTAGTTTTTGTATCAAAAGTTGCAATAAAGTGCTTGTATGCTTAAAATGCTTATCTCAACCGGTCACCTTTTGGCCTGTCCTTTTATAACAGAAACCTAGAAAGATACTCGATATTTTTGTGTTTTTCCATTCGCCCGGGACGACGAAATGAGCTATGTGCACATCGTGCAGAAAACTGTCTTCGCCACGCATGTTTTTGTCTATCCACTCATATAATCACCCACATTTGTGTTCAACACGGACGGCGCAGCCCGAGCGAACGCGTTAATGTTTATGTTTGTACACACTGCTTGTACGATTCTAGGATTTGGTAATTGCGTCACAGTGCCCGACCGTCGCGGACACCATTCTTGGACAGAAGTCCTAGTACGTAGAGTACTTTCCCTAGGTATGTGCTCGTTCGTGACTATCGTTGCGTGCTTACGGACACGCTTGGGTATGTTTACCATACAAGGTTTACTAGGGAAACCTGGGAAGGACGCTTGCCCTCCCGTCGCGGACACCATTCTTGGAAAGAAAGTCCTAGTACGTAGCGTTCCTTATTTTACTTGATCAGTTTGTAATGCATTCGCTTTGTTCAATCGACTTCTGCTACTGCTCACTAAGGGGTGTTCGTTTGCGATGTGTACGATAAGCAACTGTCTATCCTAACCAGCAGTTAATCAACACTTTTCACCCAAGTCATAGGAACATAGAGTACTTTTCCTAATCGGTACACAATTTTGGTGCACCTCTAACCTGGCCGGCACTTTATCGTTACGTTTTGTGCATAACCTAGGGACGTGGTGTAAGTTTCATGATTTTTATGTTTGATTCGGTTTATTATGATTGAAAACTACGCTACGTCCCAGAAATTTGAACTCGACTACTTCCTCCATGTGGCGCCAAAAGCTACTGGGCAACGCCTAGCTAATGCCCCATTTGTACTTCAATTTGCATAATCAATTTTGAAAAATACGCTAAGTCCCAGAAATCTGAACTCGAATACTTTTGCCACGTGGCGCAAAAAAGCTACTGAGAAACGCCTAGCCTTTTACCCATTTATAATTTAGTTTTCGTTATTAGTTTTGAACAATACGCAAAGTTCCAAGAATCTGAACTCGAATACTTTTTACATGTGCCGCCAAAAGCTACTGAGCAACGCCTAGGTTGATACATTTTTGGTACATGGAGTGTATGCATGCAGGATTACTGCCGTGCTGGACCGAAAAATCGAACTTGCTACTAGAACGTAAAGTAATTCCCCTAGATAGGTGCTTTTGCATACCTCTGATCGACCACCATGCAACACGCGTAGCGACACGCGTAGCTAGGCTTGCCCAACCAAATTTCCTACTATAGCACCAAATTGCACACTTTCAGGGGTATAATTTGGTACCGTGTACCGTGCATGGTACAAGTATCAGCAGCTCGTGCAATTTATTTTGCATCGTGTTGCGGTTGCTGGTGCGTCGGGATAGGAGTATTTCGAGACTTTCGCCAAGCGTTGGTGCCATTTGGGGGATAATTAATGTTCTAGCCACAATAAACGTGCCACATAATGCCAATAAGGAAAAAGCCGTTTTCTAGGGACTTCCAGTCAAAATGTTTGCCATCAGCGCTTTCCTGTCGAGTTCAGGATCTGGGACTTAGCGTTTTTTTTTCACGATCCAATCCAACGACCAGATCGTGAATAAACAATTCATACAACAGTGCATCCCTTTAGAGAAGGAAAAAGCCGAATTCTAGGGAGCTCCAGTCCAAAAGGTTGTCATCAGCGCTCTCCTCTCGAGTTCAAGATTTGGGACTTAGCGTTTTTTTCGCGATCCAGCCAAAAGACCAGATCGGGAAATAAACAATTAATATAACTGTACTAGTACATCCCTTCAACTGAAGCAAGTGCACCATACATGACCCGTACGCCAATCATCCATGCACATGACACGTCAACTAAGTCAACACATGATACAACTTGGACAACTGACGGGTAAGTAGGTCATCTCGTACACGACGACACATCGACCAAACCAGGTCAACACGTCACATGCACAAGACATCCTACTACCAAGGCCGGCCACCTCGACACACGACGTGTTAACCGAACATGGTCAACAACACCATCATGTGCAAGGCAACCGGCCCAAACGGATTAACTTATACAACTTGTAACGAGCAGGTGTGTAAGCTTACTGGTTTGGTCGGCACGTTTCTCACATCAAGACAATCAAGTCGAGAACGAGGCACGCCGACAAGCTCACTAGTGTTACGTGTTCCGCTCCATACCGTGTCAAGTCACTCGTCTGACACGGAAGTAGCCAGCTCTTGTCCACTAGTGTAAAGGAACGGTCTCCAGACCAAGTCAAGTCACTCGTCTGACAAGGAAAGAGCACGCACCAAGCTTCACCAGAGCACGGCACCACGGTCCCCAGACCAAGATGGTTCGTTGCGCCATCGAGGAAGGGGCACGCGATCCCTTGCTACACTCAACTAAGTACACTCTTGCTCTCACAAAAGTATCCCCTGTGTCGACGTGGTCCCCAGACCAAGACGAGCTTGCGCACATCGAGGAAGGGGCACACGGACAAACCACCAAGCATGGGTCGCCTGAGAGGATCGATGCGAACGCATCTCTACAACTCGCAGCTCCCAGCCTGAAGTCCCGTCGTTTGCGGGCGGTTGATAGGTGTCGAAACTAGGTATATCCACGTTGGGCAGAGCTCAAGCCAACGGCGTTCCCAGTTACGGTACTAACACGTGCAGCGAACTCCACTCGTTGCGGCCTAGGTATAGCGGGATGAGACGCCGGGCTGCAGACGCAGACTCCAACGGATCTCAGAGGGTTGTTAGGCCCGCTAGCTTCCGAACACCTAATGGGTTTGAGAAGCGCTATCAGCTCGGATTGGCTACGACCTTAGAGGCGTTCAGGCATAATCCAGCGGACGTAGCGTCATACCAAAGTCCGGTCGGACTAGTATTGAGCCAGTGGTCCGTACCTGTGGTTCCTCTCGTACTGCACAGGAATTCCGTTAAGATAGCGACTATAAGCACACACCAGTAGGGTAAAACTAACCTGTCTCACGACGGTCTAAACCCAGCTCACGTTCCCT
>NW_026902604.1:20000-22486 GCF_943734735.2 Anopheles gambiae | reverse complement strand
AATCATTAGACGAACTTAAAATTGTTCTACGACACACCATCTGCGACGTTTAGTATTCGAGTTATGGCCCGTACCAGGTCTGACCCGAGCAATTTTTGTTCCGCGCACTTTGTGCACCGTACACGTTGATGTTTGTATGAAAAAGTACCCTACCTAGGGACGCGTATAGCAAATTTGTACCCCCGGGCATGTTGTCGATTGACATTCTGGTTGCACTTTTCATCATCTAGGGTGCGTTCCTGACACGTTATTGAGGGGTTTTAGCAAAAAAAAAAATTTTCGACTACTCGAGCTCTCTGGCCCGTTCGGTGCACATTTTTGAAAAAAGCTAGGGAGCTGCCCCTAGGTTCGGGGTGTCACAAAATGTTGAAAAGTGGTCGAAAAACCACTATCCAGAATCGGATGTAGAATCATTAGACGAACTTAAAATTGTTCTACGACACCCATCTGCGACGTTTAGTATTCGAGTTATGGCCCGTACCAGGTCTGACCGAGCAATTTTTGTTCCGCGCACTTTGTGCACCGTACACGTTGATGTTTGTATGAAAAAGTACCCTACCTAGGGACGCGTATAGCAAATTTGTACCCCCGGGCATGTTGTCGATTGACATTCTGGTTGCACTTTTCATCATCTAGGGTGCGTTCCTGACACGTTTTGAGGGGTTTTAGCAAAAAAAAAATTTTCGACTACTCGAGCTCTCTGGCCCGTTCGGTGCACATTTTTGAAAAAAGCTAGGGAGCTGCCCCTAGGTTCGGGGTGTCACAAATGTTGAAAAGTGGTCGAAAAACCACTATCCAGAATCGGATGTAGAATCATTAGACGCAACTTAAAATTGTTCTACGACACCCATCTGCGACGTTTAGTATTCGAGTTATGGCCCGTACCAGGTCTGACCGAGCAATTTTTGTTCCGCGCACTTTGTGCACCGTACACGTTTGATGTTTGTATGAAAAAGTTACCCTACCTAGGGACGCGTAGAGCAAATTTGTACCCCCGGGCATGTTGTCGATTGACATTCTGGTTTCACTTTTCATCATCTAGGGTGCGTTCCTGACACGTTTTGAGGGGTTTTAGCAAAAAAAAAAATTTTCGACTACTCGAGCTCTCTGGCCCGTTCGGTGCACATTTTTGAAAAAAGCTAGGGAGCTGCCCCTAGGTTCGGGGTGTCACAAAATGTTGAAAAGTGGTTGAAAAACCACTATCCAGAATCGGATGTAGAATCATTAGACGAACTTAAAATTGTTCTACGACACCCATCTGCGACGTTTAGTATTCGAGTTATGGCCCGTACCAGGTCTGACCGAGCAATTTTTGTTCCGCGCACTTTGTGCACCGTACACGTTGATGTTTGTATGAAAAAGTACCCTACCTAGGGACGCGTAGAGCAAATTTGTACCCCCGGGCATGTTGTCGATTGACATTCGGTTGCACTTTTCATCATCTAGGGTGCGTTCCTGACACGTTTTGAGGGGTTTTAGCAAAAAAAAATTTCGACTACTCGAGCTCTCTGGCCCGTTCGGTGCACATTTTTGAAAAAAGCTAGGGAGCTGCCCCTAGGTTCGGGGTGTCACAAAATGTTGAAAAGTGGTCGAAAAACCACTATCCAGAATCGGATGTAGAATCATTAGACGAATTTAAAATTGTTCTACGACACCCATCTGCTGACGTTTAGTATTCGAGATATATAACACTTTGTAGGTCTGACCGAGCAATTTTTGTTCCGCGCACTTTGTGCACCGTACACGTTGATGTTTGTATGAAAAAGTACCCTACCTAGGGACGCGTATAGCAAATTTGTACCCCCGGGCATGTTGTCGATTGACATTCTGGTTGCACTTTTCATCATCTAGGGTGCGTTCCTGACACGTTTGAGGGGTTTTAGCAAAAAAAAAAAATTTTCGACTACTCGAGCTCTCTGGCCCCGTTCGGTGCACATTTTTGAAAAAAGCTAGGGAGCTGCCCCTAGGTTCGGGGTGTCACATATGTTGAAAGTGGTCGAAAAACCACTATCCAGAATCGGATGTAGAATCATTAGACGAACTTAAAATTGTTCTACGACACCCATCTGCGACGTTTAGTATTCGAGTTATGGCCCGTCCTAGGTCTGACCGAGCAATTTTTGTTCCGCGCACTTTGTGCACCGTACACTTTGATGTTTGTATGAAAAGTACCCTACCTAGGGACGCGTAGAGCAAATTTGTAACCCCGGGCATGTTGTCGATTGACATTCTGGTTGCACTTTTCATCATCTAGGGGTGCGTTCCTGACACGTTTTGAGGGGTTTTAGCAAAAAAAAAATTTTCGACTACTCGAGCTCTCTGGCCCGTTCGGTGCACATTTTTGAAAAAAGCTAGGGAGCTGCCCCTAGGTTCGGGGTGTCACAAAATGTTGAAAAGTGGTCGAAAAACCACTATCCAGAATCGGATGTAGAATCATAAGACGAATTTAAAATTGTTCTACGACACCCATCTGCGACGTTTAGTAT
>NW_026902604.1:12500-15000 GCF_943734735.2 Anopheles gambiae | reverse complement strand
CCGTGGACAGTGGAACAGCACGTGTTCAACGTCTTCCACGGCGTCACCACATTCAGGGCAGTTGGGCGAGCCCTCCAGGATGCCTTTCTCGACGAAATAGGAGCGCAAGAACCCGTGCCCCGTGAGGAGCTGGGTGAGGAAAAAGTCAACTTCCCCATGCTTGCGGCTGACCCAGAGATTAATGTCTGGAATCAGCCTCCTCGTCTTCAGTCCTGGTGCTCCTGGTTGCCCTGCACCCGTTGTCCACTGGTCCTGCCAGCGCCTCATCGTCTCCTCCCGTTGCCGCTTTCGTATGTCCGATTGAACTCCACCACTCGCTACCTTTTCGTCGTGGCAGCGGATATCCTCCTGCATGAGGAGGACTAACGGGGTGGTGTTGGCAACAACGCAAGCGGCATCATAAGAAACGGTCTGGAAGGCGCTGGCGACTCGGAGAGCCCCCGGTCGATGCGCCCTTTGGACCGATTTGCGATGGGTCTCCTTGTCGAGCACCCATCGCCCCCAGGTGGCAACTCCGTATCGGATGATACTGTTGCCGACGTTTACGAGCTGTCTCCTACTGCGGCTCTTAGGACCACGCTTATTCGGCATCAGGCAGGTCAAGGCATTCGTAATCCGTGAAGCCTTATTGACCACCCTCTCCAGATGCCGGCTGTGGTGCTGTTTGCGGCAGAGGTCCACTCCCAGGTACTTCAGCGTTTCCGTGGATTGGATCGAGTGACCGCCCGCTTGAAGCTCTGCGAGCTGCGGGACATGATGGGTACAAAAGATCATGAACCCGGTCTTTTGGTGGGCAAGTTCCAAACCGACTCCTTGCAGCCACCGCTCGATCCTCTCCAGGTTAGCCGTTGCTAATGCGCTGACCTGTTCCGTGGTCCTTCCCAAAAATGTGAAGGCCACGTCGTCAGCGAACCCGATGATGTCCGCTCGTAGTCCTTCGAGCGGCAAGCGGAGTAGGTCGTCGTACATGACGTTCCAAAGTGTTGGTCCTAGAACCGAACCCTGAGGAACGCCAGCAGATACAGTCCTCGACACTATTCCTTCATCCGTATCGTAGTGGAGCGTTCGGCCAATGAAATAGTTCCGCAGCAACGCCTGCAAATAAGGCGGAGTGTTTTTACGCTGCAGAGCTTGGCCGATCGCTGTCCAGTTTGCCGAGTTAAAGGCATTCCGGACGTCCACCGTTACCACCGCACAGAGACGATCCCCCTTTCGCTTTTTGTCTAGAGCGACTTTACCATTGTCCATCACCCGAGTGATGGCATCAACGGTTGAACGCCCTTTACGGAAACCGTACTGGGCGTCCGAAAGTCCCCCGGTCGACTCCAGATGGGTTGTCAGCCTCCGCTGAATCAACCGCTCTAAAATTTTCCCCAGCACACTCAGCAAACAAATTGGCCGGTACGACGAGGGCTCCCCAGGTGGTTTCCCCGACTTGGTAAGCAGCACCAGCTGTTGCCGCTTCCATGCGTCGGGGAAAGTGCCTGCCTCCAGTAGCTGCTTATAGCTTTTAGCAAAAACTTCCGGAAAAGCCAGAATTGCCGCAGCTGCTGCCATATTTGGAATATTGTCGTCCCCCGGAGCTTTCTTGGGGTTGAGTGAGCGGGCAATTTCCTTCAACTCTTCCGCCAACTCCTCCTCCGAGACTGGATCCTGTGGATCCTCACCTACTTCCGTCTCGGGCCACTCCATCGGGGGACGATCGGGAAAGAGCTCATTCACGATGAACTGGAGCTTATTGGCATCCCGTTCCATCGGAACCCGAACTCCTTCCCACTGCTGCTTGCGGATTTGGTAAGCAGGGCCAAAGCCGTGCGGTTCCAATTGTTCCGGCAGATCCTGCTTGTGTTGGTCCTTGCTGAGCTTGATGGCCCGTTCCAGGGCAGCGCGTGCGTCCGACTTCATTTGACGCCTTTCCTCGCGCTGCTCCTCGGTCCGGGCCCGGTTGAACCGCCGTTTCATTCCGTGATAATGGCTGCGCAACCGATCAATCTCGGACGTCCACCAATAAACTGGCCGCCGGCCCTGTCGCCTTGGGGGTTGCCTAGGCATGGTGCCATCACAGGCCACCGTGATGGCCTGGGTAAGCTCCTCTGGCGTAGCAACATGCCCAAAAATGTCCTGGTCCCTCAAGATTTCAACGAACAAATCCTTGTCGAAGAATCTTGTGGACCACCTTCCCCCATTCGCTGCTGAGTGTACCTCGTTGTTGGCGCGCTGTCTCGGAACCCTGCCGACCACAAACTTGATAGTATTGTGGTCACTTGGGGTTTCGTCACACACGCGCCAATTGTTGTCCCCTACCAAGGAGGGGCTGCAAAAGGATACGTCCACGATGGAGTTGCGACCATTTGCCCCAATCCAAGTGCTCTGGTTGCCCTGGTTCAGGAGAACCAATCCCAGAGCAGCCGCCGCATCCATCACAACTCCCCCCCTAGATACCCTTTCCCCGTCGTTTGGCCTCCGCTCCATCCCCCATGCACCTGACCAGGCGTTTACA
>NW_026902604.1:0-5000 GCF_943734735.2 Anopheles gambiae | reverse complement strand
CCAGGAAACGTTTTGAAAGAGTGGAAACTCAAAATCATAGGTTAAGATCATCGGCAGAACCCACCAGACACCACTTTTGCTTCATAAGTTCGGCCTATAGTCATATGACGATTTTCATCGGGGAGGGGACGTATGACCCAAACGGGGGCTTATATGACCCACGGACACTGCAAACCATGCTCCTACGACTAAATAGAGGTTAAAACTACGATTTGGTGAAATCTTCATTTTTGACCTCGAAGCAAGGTACCTTCCCTATAGTAGGCAATGAGTAAATGATCATAATCCCAGGAGGGCAAAAAATGGGAACCCGAGAGGAAAGCGCTGTTGGCGCGCCTAAGCTAGTGGCCCGTAGAGTAAAAAGGGTACCCCCAACAAAGTTGTCGTTTGACGTTCTGGTTGCACTTTTTATCATCTAAAATCAGTTTTCTACACGTTTTGAGGGGTTTAAGCAAAAAAAAAAATTTCGACTACTCGAGCTCTCTGGCCCGTTCGGTGCACATTTTTGAAAAAAAGCTAGGGAGCTGCCCCTAGGTTCGGGGTGTCACAAAATGTTGAAAAGTGGTCGAAAAACCACTATCCAGAATCGGATGTAGAATCATTAGACGAACTTAAAATTGTTCTACGACACCCATCTGCGACGTTTAGTATTCGAGTTATGGCCCGTACCAGGTCTGACCGAGCAATTTTTTGTTCCGCGCACTTTGTGCACCGTACACGTTGATGTTTTTGTATGAAAAAGTACCCTACCTAGGGACGCGTATAGCAAATTTGTACCCCCGGGCATGTTGTCGATTGACATTCTGGTTGCACTTTTCATCATCTAGGGTGCGTTCCTGACACGTTTTGAGGGGTTTTAGCAAAAAAAAAAATTTTCGACTACTCGAGCTCTCTGGCCCGTTCGGTGCACATTTTTGAAAAAAGCTAGGGAGCTGCCCCTAGGTTCGGGGTGTCACAAAATGTTGAAAAGTGGTCGAAAAAACCACTATCCAGAATCGGATGTAGAATCATTAGACGAACTTAAAATTGTTCTACGACACCCATCTGCGACGTTTAGTATTCGAGTTATGGCCCCGTACCAGGTCTGACCGAGCAATTTTTGTTCCGCGCACTTTGTGCACCGTACACGTTGATGTTTGTATGAAAAAGTACCCTACCTAGGGACGCGTATAGCAAATTTGTACCCCCGGGCATGTTGTCGATTGACATTCTGGTTGCACTTTTCATCATCTAGGGTGCGTTCCTGACACGTTTTGAGGGGGTTTTAGCAAAAAAAAAAATTTTCGACTACTCGAGCTCTCTGGCCCGTTCGGTGCACATTTTTGAAAAAAGCTAGGGAGCTGCCCCTAGGTTCGGGGGTGTCACAAAATGTTGAAAAAGTGGTTGAAAAACCACTATCCAGAATCGGATGTAGAATCATTAGACGAACTTAAAATTGTTCTACGACACCCATCTGCGACGTTTAGTATTCGAGTTATGGCCCCGTACCAGGTCTGACCGAGCAATTTTTGTTCCGCGCACTTTGTGCACCGTACACGTTGATGTTTGTATGAAAAAGTACCCTACCTAGGGACGCGTATAGCAAATTTGTACCCCCGGGCATGTTGTCGATTGACATTCTGGTTGCACTTTTCATCATCTAGGGTGCGTTCCTGACACGTTTTGAGGGGTTTTAGCAAAAAAAAAATTTTTCGACTACTCGAGCTCTCTGGCCCGTTCGGTGCACATTTTTGAAAAAAGCTAGGGAGCTGCCCCTAGGTTCAGGGGTGTCACAAAATGTTGAAAAGTGGTCGAAAAACCACTATCCAGAATCGGATGTAGAATCATTAGACGAACTTAAAATTGTTCTACGACACCCATCTGCGACGTTTAGTATTCGAGTTATGGCCCGTACCAGGTCTGACCGAGCAATTTTTGTTCCGCGCACTTTGTGCACCGTACACGTTGATGTTTGTATGAAAAAGTACCCTACCTAGGGACGCGTATAGCAAATTTGTACCCCCGGGCATGTTGTCGATTGACATTCTGGTTGCACTTTTCATCATCTAGGGTGCGTTCCTGACACGTTTTGAGGGGTTTTAGCAAAAAAAAAAATTTTCGACTACTCGAGCTCTCTGGCCCGTTCGGTGCACATTTTTGAAAAAAGCTAGGGAGCTGCCCCTAGGTTCGGGGTGTCACAAAATGTTGAAAAGTGGTCGAAAAACCACTATCCAGAATCGGATGTAGAATCATTAGACGAACTTAAAATTGTTCTACGACACCCATCTGCGACGTTTAGTATTCGAGATATATAACACTTTGTAGGTCTGACCGAGCAATTTTTGTTCCGCGCACTTTGTGCACCGTACACTTTGATGTTTGTATGAAAAAGTACCCCTACCTAGGGACGCGTAGAGCAAATTTGTACCCCCGGGCATGTTGTCGATTGACATTCTGGTTGCACTTTTCATCATCTAGGGTGCGTTCCTGACACGTTTTGAGGGGTTTTAGCAAAAAAAAAATTTTCGACTACTCGAGCTCTCTGGCCCGTTCGGTGCACATTTTTGAAAAAAGCTAGGGAGCTGCCCCTAGGTTCGGGGGTGTCACAAAATGTTGAAAAGTGGTCGAAAAACCACTATCCAGAATCGGATGTAGAATCATTAGACGAACTTAAAATTGTTCTACGACACCCATCTGCGACGTTTAGTATTCGAGATATAGCACTTTGTAGGTCTGACCGAGCAATTTTGTACTAAAATGTATGGTGAACATGTAATTCATTAAATAACATTGACTTGCATCGTGCCCTACTTCATCGGCACAGCTGTTATTGACTATCTTTAGTGGAAATGGATTGAGTTTGACCATTTTAAGCCCATTTCCTATGCCGTGCACCAACATTGTGTACCGATCAGGGAAAGTACGCTACGTACGCGTTCATGGATGTCGATGTTGGTACAAGTTGCCGGTCGGGGATAGCCGTGCACCAAAACTGTGTACCGATCAGGGAAAGTACAAGACGGAGGGTGCAGCTCGAGCGTACGCGTTCATAGATGTCCATGTTGGTACACTTGCACCAAAATTGTGTACCAATCAGGGAAAGTACAACACGGAGGGCGCAGCCCGGGCGTACGCGATCATGGATGTCCATGTTGATACAATCTACGTGTACGTTCTTAGTTTTTGTATCAAAAGTTGCAATTAAGTGCTTGTATGCTTAAAATGCTTATCTCAACCGGTCACCTTTTGGCCTGTCCTTTTTATAACAGAAACCTAGAAAGATACTCGATATTTTTGTGTTGTTCCATTAGCCCGGGACGACGAAATGAGCTATGTGCACATCGTGCAGAAAACTGTCTTCGCCACGCATGTTTTTGTCTATCCACTCATATAATCACCCACATTTGTGTTCAACACGGACGGCGCAGCCCGAGCGAACGCGTTAATGTTTATGTTTGTACACACTGCTTGTACGATTCTAGGATTTGGTAATTGCGTCACAGTGCCCGACCCGTCGCGGACACCATTCTTGGACAGAAGTCCTAGTACGTAGAGTACTTTCCCTAGGTATGTGCTCGTTCGTGACTATCGTTGCGTGCTTACGGACACGCTTGGGTATGTTTACCATACAAGGTTTACTAGGGAAACCTGGGAAGGACGCTTGCCCTCCCGTCGCGGGACACCATTCTTGGAAAGAAGTCCTAGTACGTAGCGTTCCTTATTTTACTTGATCAGTTTGTAATGCATTCGCTTTGTTCCATCGACTTCTGCTACTGCTCACTAAGGGGTGTTCGTTTGCGATGTGTACGATAAGCAACTGTCTATCCTAACCAGCAGTTAATCAACACTTTTCACCCAAGTCATAGGAACATAGAGTACTTTTCCTAATCGGTACACAATTTTGGTGCACCTCTAACCTGGCCGGCACTTTATCGTTACGTTTTGTGCATAACCTAGGGACGTGGTGTAAGTTTCATGATTTTTATGTTTGATTCGGTTTATTATGATTGAAAACTACGCTACGTCCCCAGAAATTTGAACTCGACTACTTCCTCCATGTGGCGCCAAAAGCTACTGGGCAACGCCTAGCTAATGCCCCATTTGTACTTCAATTTGCATAATCAATTTTGAAAAATACGCTAAGTCCCAGAAATCTGAACTCGAATACTTTTGCCACGTGGCGCAAAAAAGCTACTGAGAAACGCCTAGCCTTTTACCCATTTATAATTTAGTTTTCGTTATTAGTTTTGAACAATACGCAAAGTTCCAAGAATCTGAACTCGAAATACTTTTTACATGTGCCGCCAAAAGCTACTGAGCAACGCCTAGGTTGATACATTTTTGGTACATGGAGTGTATGCATGCAGGATTACTGCCGTGCTGGACCGAAAAATCGAACTTGCTACTAGAACGTAAAGTAATTCCCCTAGATAGGTGCTTTTGCATACCTCTGATCGACCACCATGCAACACGCGTAGCGACACGCGTAGCTAGGCTTGCCCAACCAAATTTCCTACTATAGCACCAAATTGCACACTTTCAGGGGTATAATTTGGTACCGTGTACCGTGCATGGTACAAGTATCAGCAGCTCGTGCAATTTATTTTGCATCGTGTTGCGGTTGCTGGTGCGTCGGGATAGGAGTATTTCGAGACTTTCGCCAAGCGTTGGTGCCATTTGGGGGGATAATTAATGTTCTAGCCACAATAAACGTGCCACATAATGCCAATAAGGAAAAAGCCGTTTTCTAGGGACTTCCAGTCAAAATGTTTGCCATCAGCGCTTTCCTGTCGAGTTCAGGATCTGGGACTTAGCGTTTTTTTTTTCACGATCCAATCCAACGACCAGATCGTGAATAAACAATTCATACAACAGTGCATCCCTTTAGAGAAGGAAAAAGCCGAATTCTAGGGAGCTCCAGTCCAAAAGGTTGTCATCAGCGCTCTCCTCTCGAGTTCAAGATTTGGGACTTAGCGTTTTTTTCGCGATCCAGCCAAAAGACCAGATCGTGAAATAAACAA
>NW_026902603.1:17500-22555 GCF_943734735.2 Anopheles gambiae | reverse complement strand
ACGTGTCAGGAACGCACCCTAGATGATGAAAAGTGCAACCAGAATGTCAATCGACAACATGCCCGGGGGTACAAATTTGCTATACGCGTCCCTAGGTAGGGTACTTTTTCATACAAACATCAACGTGTACGGTGCACAAAGTGCGCGGAACAAAAATTGCTCGGTCAGACCTAGGACGGGCCATAACTCGAATACTAAACGTCGCAGATGGGTGTCGTAGAACAATTTTAAGTTCGTCTAATGATTCTACATCCGATTCTGGATAGTGGTTTTTCGACCACTTTTCAACATTTTGTGACACCCCGAACCTAGGGGCAGCTCCCTAGCTTTTTTCAAAAATGTGCACCGAACGGGCCAGAGAGCTCGAGTAGTCGAAAATTTTTTTTTTGCTAAAACCCCTCAAAACGTGTCAGGAACGCACCCTAGATGATGAAAAGTGCAACCAGAATGTCAATCGACAACATGCCCGGGGGTACAAATTTGCTCTACGCGTCCCTAGGTAGGGTACTTTTTCATACAAACATCAAAGTGTACGGTGCACAAAGTGCGCGGAACAAAAATTGCTCGGTCAGACCTGGTACGGGCCATAACTCGAATACTAAACGTCGCAGATGGGTGTCGTAGAACAATTTTAAGTTCGTCTAACGATTCTACATCCGATTCTGGATAGTGGTTTTTCGACCACTTTTCAACATTTTGTGACACCCCGAACCTAGGGGCAGCTCCCTAGCTTTTTTCAAAAATGTGCACCGAACGGGCCAGAGAGCTCGAGTAGTCGAAAATTTTTTTTTTTGCTAAAACCCCTCAAAACGTGTCAGGAACGCACCCTAGATGATGAAAAGTGCAACCAGAATGTCAATCGACAACATGCCCGGGGGTACAAATTTGCTCTACGCGTCCCTAGGTAGGGTACTTTTTCATACAAACATCAAAGTGTACGGTGCACAAAGTGCGCGGAACAAAAATTGCTCGGTCAGACCTAGGACGGGCCATATCTCGAATACTAAACGTCGCAGATGGGTGTCGTAGAACAATTTTAAATTCGTCTAATGATTCTACATCCGATTCTGGATAGTGGTTTTTCGACCACTTTTCAACATTTTGTGACACCCCGAACCTAGGGGCAGCTCCCTAGCTTTTTTCAAAAATGTGCACCGAACGGGCCAGAGAGCTCGAGTAGTCGAAATTTTTTTTTTTTTGCTAAAACCCCTCAAAACGTGTCAGGAACGCACCCTAGATGATGAAAAGTGCAACCAGAATGTCAATCGACAACATGCCCGGGGGTACAAATTTGCTCTACGCGTCCCTAGGTAGGGTACTTTTTCATACAAACATCAAAGTGTACGGTGCACAAAGTGCGCGGAACAAAAATTGCTCGGTCAGACCTACAAAGTGTTATATATCTCGAATACTAAACGTCGCAGATGGGTGTCGTAGAACAATTTTAAGTTCGTCTAACGATTCTACATCCGATTCTGGATAGTGGTTTTTCGACCACTTTTCAACATTTTGTGACACCCCGAACCTAGGGGCAGCTCCCTAGCTTTTTTCAAAAATGTGCACCGAACGGGCCAGAGAGCTCGAGTAGTCGAAATTTTTTTTTTTGCTAAAACCCCTCAAAACGTGTCAGGAACGCACCCTAGATGATGAAAAGTGCAACCAGAATGTCAATCGACAACATGCCCGGGGGTACAAATTTGCTCTACGCGTCCCTAGGTAGGGTACTTTTTCATACAAACATCAAAGTGTACGGTGCACAAAGTGCGCGGAACAAAAATTGCTCGGTCAGACCTGGTACGGGCCATAACTCGAATACTAAACGTCGCAGATGGGTGTCGTAGAACAATTTTAAATTCGTCTAATGATTCTACATCCGATTCTGGATAGTGGTTTTTCGACCACTTTTCAACATTTTGTGACACCCCGAACCTAGGGGCAGCTCCCTAGCTTTTTTCAAAAATGTGCACCGAACGGGCCAGAGAGCTCGAGTAGTCGAAAATTTTTTTTTTTGCTAAAACCCCTCAAAACGTGTCAGGAACGCACCCTAGATGATGACAAGTGCAACCAGAATGTCAATCGACAACATGCCCGGGGGTACAAATTTGCTCTACGCGTCCCTAGGTAGGGTACTTTTTCATACAAACATCAAAGTGTACGGTGCACAAAATGCGCGGAACAAAAATTGCTCGGTCAGACCTGGTACGGGCCATAACTCGAATACTAAACGTCGCAGATGGGTGTCGTAGAACAATTTTAAGTTCGTCTAACGATTCTACATCCGATTCTGGATAGTGGTTTTTCGACCACTTTTCAACATTTTGTGACACCCCGAACCTAGGGGCAGCTCCCTAGCTTTTTTCAAAAATGTGCACCGAACGGGCCAGAGAGCTCGAGTAGTCGAAAATTTTTTTTTTGCTAAAACCCCTCAAAACGTGTCAGGAACGCACCCTAGATGATGAAAAGTGCAACCAGAATGTCAATCGACAACATGCCCGGGGGTACAAATTTGCTCTACGCGTCCCTAGGTAGGGTACTTTTTCATACAAACATCAAAGTGTACGGTGCACAAAGTGCGCGGAACAAAAATTGCTCGGTCAGACCTAGGACGGGCCATAACTCGAATACTAAACGTCGCAGATGGGTGTCGTAGAACAATTTTAAGTTCGTCTAATGATTCTACATCCGATTCTGGATAGTGGTTTTTCGACCACTTTTCAACATTTTGTGACACCCCGAACCTAGGGGCAGCTCCCTAGCTTTTTTCAAAAATGTGCACCGAACGGGCCAGAGAGCTCGAGTAGTCGAAAATTTTTTTTTTGCTAAAACCCCTCAAAACGTGTCAGGAACGCACCCTAGATGATGAAAAGTGCAACCAGAATGTCAATCGACAACATGCCCGGGGGTACAAATTTGCTCTACGCGTC
Organism: Anopheles gambiae; assembly: GCF_943734735.2. Taxonomy (NCBI): domain Eukaryota; kingdom Metazoa; phylum Arthropoda; class Insecta; order Diptera; family Culicidae; genus Anopheles; species Anopheles gambiae. The sequence goes on along the minus strand of NW_026902603.1, from coordinate 19,631 downwards.
CCTAGGTAGGGTACTTTTTCATACAAACATCAAAGTGTACGGTGCACAAAGTGCGCGGAACAAAAATTGCTCGGTCAGACCTACAAAGTGTTATATATCTCGAATACTAAACGTCGCAGATGGGTGTCGTAGAACAATTTTAAGTTCGTCTAATGATTCTACATCCGATTCTGGATAGTGGTTTTTCGACCACTTTTCAACATTTTGTGACACCCCGAACCTAGGGGCAGCTCCCTAGCTTTTTTCAAAAATGTGCACCGAACGGGCCAGAGAGCTCGAGTAGTCGAAAAAAATTTTTTTGCTAAAACCCCTCAAAACGTGTCAGGAACGCACCCTAGATGATGAAAAGTGCAACCAGAATGTCAATCGACAACATGCCCGGGGGTACAAATTTGCTCTACGCGTCCCTAGGTAGGGTACTTTTTCATACAAACATCAAAGTGTACGGTGCACAAAGTGCGCGGAACAAAAATTGCTCGGTCAGACCTACAAAGTGTTATATATCTCGAATACTAAACGTCGCAGATGGGTGTCGTAGAACAATTTTAAGTTCGTCTAATGATTCTACATCCGATTCTGGATAGTGGTTTTTCGACCACTTTTCAACATTTTGTGACACCCCGAACCTAGGGGCAGCTCCCTAGCTTTTTTCAAAAATGTGCACCGAACGGGCCAGAGAGCTCGAGTAGTCGAAAATTTTTTTTTTGCTAAAACCCCTCAAAACGTGTCAGGAACGCACCCTAGATGATGAAAAGTGCAACCAGAATGTCAATCGACAACATGCCCGGGGGTACAAATTTGCTCTACGCGTCCCTAGGTAGGGTACTTTTTCATACAAACATCAAAGTGTACGGTGCACAAAGTGCGCGGAACAAAAATTGCTCGGTCAGACCTGGTACGGGCCATAACTCGAATACTAAACGTCGCAGATGGGTGTCGTAGAACAATTTTAAGTTCGTCTAACGATTCTACATCCGATTCTGGATAGTGGTTTTTCGACCACTTTTCAACATTTTGTGACACCCCGAACCTAGGGGCAGCTCCCTAGCTTTTTTCAAAAATGTGCACCGAACGGGCCAGAGAGCTCGAGTAGTCGAAAATTTTTTTTTTTGCTAAAACCCCTCAAAACGTGTCAGGAACGCACCCTAGATGATGAAAAGTGCAACCAGAATGTCAATCGACAACATGCCCGGGGGTACAAATTTGCTATACGCGTCCCTAGGTAGGGTACTTTTTCATACAAACATCAACGTGTACGGTGCACAAAGTGCGCGGAACAAAAATTGCTCGGTCAGACCTAGGACGGGCCATAACTCGAATACTAAACGTCGCAGATGGGTGTCGTAGAACAATTTTAAGTTCGTCTAATGATTCTACATCCGATTCTGGATAGTGGTTTTTCGACCACTTTTCTACATTTTGTGACACCCCGAACCTAGGGGCAGCTCCCTAGCTTTTTTCAAAAATGTGCACCGAACGGGCCAGAGAGCTCGAGTAGTCGAAAATTTTTTTTTTTGCTAAAACCCCTCAAAACGTGTCAGGAACGCACCCTAGATGATGAAAAGTGCAACCAGAATGTCAATCGACAACATGCCCGGGGGTACAAATTTGCTCTACGCGTCCCTAGGTAGGGTACTTTTTCATACAAACATCAACGTGTACGGTGCACAAAGTGCGCGGAACAAAAATTGCTCGGTCAGACCTACAAAGTGTTATATATCTCGAATACTAAACGTCGCAGATGGGTGTCGTAGAACAATTTTAAATTCGTCTAACGATTCTACATCCGATTCTGGATAGTGGTTTTTCGACCACTTTTCAACATTTTGTGACACCCCGAACCTAGGGGCAGCTCCCTAGCTTTTTTCAAAAATGTGCACCGAACGGGCCAGAGAGCTCAAGTAATCGAAAATTTTTTTTTTGCTAAAACCCCTCAAAACGTGTAGAAAACTGATTTTAGATGATAAAAAGTGCAACCAGAACGTCAAACGACAACTTTGTTGGGGGTACCCTTTTTACTCTACGGGCCACTAGCTTAGGCGCGCCAACAGCGCTTTCCTCTCGGGTTCCCATTTTTTGCCCTCCTGGGATTATGATCATTTACTCATTGCCTACTATAGGGAAGGTACCT
>NW_026902603.1:7500-10000 GCF_943734735.2 Anopheles gambiae | reverse complement strand
TTAGTAAAGCAGGGTGAAACCTGCTTGAAACGGGGGAGGGCTAAGGGGGATTCTGTCACCGCTCTATTAAAACTTAGCAAGTCTTAGGTAGCGCTCCAAGACTGTCGCCATACGATACGCTCTATGGCAAATGCAGGTGTGGGTGGGTTCAGCCCCACTTTGCTCCGGTTCGGCACTGAGCCCGTCGTCTCATAAGGGCGCGGGCCAACCCTCGCGTGGAGCTCCCTGTTTCATAGCCACCCACGGAACCAAATAGGAGACTGCATAAACAGACGCGGATAGCGGGCCTGAGTTTGAGCCCAATAGAATGAGTAACGTTAAAACTAAGAAGGTCAAAAAGACCAAGGGGGTGGACAAGAAAGATCCGGACCAAGCGTTCATGGATCTTCAAGATCGGATGGAGGCTATGCGTTTTGGGATAAGTAAACTCGATGATGAGTCTTCCCATTTTACGCTAGTAACGGTAATGATGGACTTCCTCGATGAGGTAATGTCCGAATTTCGAAGGTACAGAGCCGTTAATCGCATGCAGCAGGTCCTCGACCGTCAAACGCAAACGTCGTTTGACGGTAACGATGGCTTCGGGCCGCAAACGCGAAAAGGCAGAAGACCAGTGGCTGATGACCAACAGCCTGGTCCAAGTGGGTTGCAAAGGTTGCAACAACAACAACAACCATCGAGGTTGACCCCTGTTAGGGAAGCGGTGGAAAATATTCCAAGTCCGAGAAACGGACCGAATATTAATGAGGGTAGCATTAATAAGAGGAAGAAGAAGAAGAGCAAGAAGAAGCAGAATAAGCCCAGGAAGCGGCCTGAGGCTCTGCTGATATCGGACTGCACTTCCGAGGAGCTGGCGAAATTGCTCAAGGAAATGAAGCAGTCCGATGCTCTGAAATCGGTTGGAGAGACAATCTCCAAGGTCCGACGGGCCCAGAATGGAGGCATGTTGCTAGAACTTAAGCAGGGTAGTTCTGCTAGTGCAATTGCCCCAAAGGTTAAGGAAGCGGTGAAGGGCAAGGCGTCAGTGAGAACGCTAGCTCCTTCTAAAATGATTGAGATCATGCATCTCGATGAAATTACCACCCCAGAGGAGGTTGCGGAGTCTGTCAAAGCACAGCTCAACATCGAGATAGAAATAGATCGTATCAAAATGAAGAAAGGCCGCGCGGCCGGTACGCAGTGGGCACGGATCAACGTATCGCTGCCAGACTTTCAAAGCTTCCTGAATTTGGGAAAGCTGAAAGTTGGTTGGTCGATATGCCATATCCGCGAGGTTATGGAAGAGCAGAAATGCTATAAGTGTTGGAAGGTAGGCCATACGAGCTACCATTGTAGGGAACCAGACAGAAGTAATCTGTGCTGGAAATGCGGTTTGAGTGGACACAAGAAGCAAGCTTGTACCAACTCTGTCAAGTGTTTGGATTGCGGTACGAGGTCACAGAACCCTCACGCAACGGGCAGTTATATGTGTCCCCGAAGGCGAACGATTAGATAATAATGGTTAGGTTGCTACAACATAACCAGAATCATAGTTATGCTGCATTTCAGTTAATGTGGCAAACGATTAGGGAAGAATCTGCGGATATAGTGTTGATTGCAGATCCGTATCTGGCAACAACCAACGTCAAAGTGTTACGCAATGACGATAACACAGCAGCGGTAGTGGTTAACGCGGACTTACCAGTTAAGGTAGTCAGTAAGGCTCTGAAGGGTTTAATGATAGTTGACATAGGTGATATGCGAGTGGTTAGCGTTTACGCGCCACCTAGATTTAGTATGGAAGAGTTCCAGATCATGTTGGATAACACGGTAATGGCCGTAACCGGTATCCACAAATTCGTTATCGGGGGGGACTTCAACGCTTGGTCAGCAAGTTGGAACAACCAACTTGGCGAGCGTGGAGAAACCCAGAAACGAAGAGGTGAGTTGGTCTTATCAACCTTTGCGCAGATTGACGCAATTTTATTGAACGACGGCAGCACCCCAACTTATGTTGGACCAGGGCGTACGTCAGTAGTTGATCTTACTTTTGCGAGCAGAACAGTAGCAAGATCATTTAAGTGGGAGGTGTTATCTAGCTATATGAACTCTGATCATCGTGCAATACGAATAGATCTTGAGACGCAAAGCGTGCGTAACTTGTCCCGACCCATAACGGGATGGAGCATCAAGTATTTTAGCAAAGACATATTTGAAGTTATGATGCAAGCCGCTTTTGAGACCGAGGTCACAACAAGCGAAGACTTAATGCGTATACTTGTCACGGCGTGTAATGCGACGATGACTAAGCGTAAGAGGTACACTCCTAACAAGAGTGCATTTTGGTGGACGCTAGAGATCGAGGCACTTCGCAAAGAGTGCAAACACCGCGATCGATTAGCGCAAAGAGCATTCAATACTGATCTCTATTCTTCTTTTAGGGACGAGTTCAAGGTGGCACGGAATGCCCTCAAGCGATTGATCAAGCATACCCGACAGAGGAAGTGGAAAGAGTTCCTGA
>NW_026902603.1:0-2500 GCF_943734735.2 Anopheles gambiae | reverse complement strand
ATCCTAGGAAATTTGTTTGGGCAAGCCTAGCTACGCGTGTCGCTACGCGTGTTGCATGGTGGTCGATCAGAGGTATGCAAAAGCACCTATCTAGGGGAATTACTTTATGTTCTAGTAGCAAGTTCGATTTTCCGGTCCAGCACGGCAGTAATCCTGCATGCATACACTCCATGTACCAAAAATGTATCAACCTAGGCGTTGCTCAGTAGCTTTTGGCGGCACATGTAAAAAGTATTCGAGTTCAGATTCTTGGAACTTTGCGTATTGTTCAAAACTAATAACGAAAACTAAATTATAAATGGGTAAAAGGCTAGGCGTTTCTCAGTAGCTTTTTTGCGCCACGTGGCAAAAGTATTCGAGTTCAGATTTCTGGGACTTAGCGTATTTTTCAAAATTGATTATGCAAATTGAAGTACAAATGGGGCATTAGCTAGGCGTTGCCCAGTAGCTTTTGGCGCCACATGGATGAAGTAGTCGAGTTCAAATTTCTGGGACGTAGCGTAGTTTTCAATCATAATAAACCGAATCAAACATAAAAATCATGAAACTTACACCACGTCCCAAGGTTATGCACAAAACGTAACGATAAAGTGCCGGCCAGGTTAGAGGTGCACCAAAATTGTGTACCGATTAGGAAAAGTACTCTATGTTCCTATGACTTGGGTGAAAAGTGTTGATTAACTGCTGGTTAGGATAGACAGTTGCTTATCGTACACATCGCAAACGAACACCCCTTAGTGAGCAGTAGCAGAAGTCGATGGAACAAAGCGAATGCATTACAAACTGATCAAGTAAAATAAGGAACGCTACGTACTAGGACTTCTTTCCAAGAATGGTGTCCGCGACGGGAGGGCAAGCGTCCTTCCCAGGTTTCCCTAGTAAACCTTGTATGGTAAACATACCCAAGCGTGTCCGTAAGCACGCAACGATAGTCACGAACGAGCACATACCTAGGGAAAGTACTCTACGTACTAGGACTTCTGTCCAAGAATGGTGTCCGCGACGGTCGGGCACTGTGACGCAATTACCAAATCCTAGAATCGTACAAGCAGTGTGTACAAACATAAACATTAACGCGTTCGCTCGGGCTGCGCCGTCCGTGTTGAACACAAATGTGGGTGATTATATGAGTGGATAGACAAAAACATGCGTGGCGAAGACAGTTTTCTGCACGATGTGCACATAGCTCATTTCGTCGTCCCGGGCTAATGGAAAAACACAAAAATATCGAGTATCTTTCTAGGTTTCTGTTATAAAAGGACAGGCCAAAAGGTGACCGGTTGAGATAAGCATTTTAAGCATACAAGCACTTTAATGCAACTTTTGATACAAAAACTAGGTACGTACACGTAGATTGTATCAACATGGACATCCATGATCGGGTACGCCCGGGCTGCGCCCTCCATGTTGTACTTTCCCTGATTGGTACACAATTTTGGTGCAAGTGTACCAACATGGACATCTATGAACGCGTACGCTCGAGATGCACCCTTCGTCTTGTACTTTCCCTGATCGGTACACAGTTTTGGTGCACGGCTATCCCGACCGGCAACTTGTACCTTTATCGACATCCATGAACACAAAGTGCGCGGAACAAAAATTGCTCGGTCAGACCTACAAAGTGCTATATCTCGAATACTAAACGTCGCAGATGGGTGTCGTAGAACAATTTTAAATTCGTCTAATGATTCTACATCCGATTCTGGATAGTGGTTTTTCGACCACTTTTCAACATTTTGTGACACCCCGAACCTAGGGGCAGCTCCCTAGCTTTTTTCAAAAATGTGCACCGAACGGGCCAGAGAGCTCGAGTAGTCGAAAAAAATTTTTTTGCTAAAACCCCTCAAAACGTGTCAGGAACGCACCCTAGATGATGAAAAGTGCAACCAGAATGTCAATCGACAACATGCCCGGGGGTACAAATTTGCTCTACGCGTCCCTAGGTAGGGTACTTTTTCATACAAACATCAAAGTGTACGGTGCACAAAGTGCGCGGAACAAAAATTGCTCGGTCAGACCTAGGACGGGCCATATCTCGAATACTAAACGTCGCAGATGGGTGTCGTAGAACAATTTTAAATTCGTCTAATGATTCTACATCCGATTCTGGATAGTGGTTTTTCGACCACTTTTCAACATTTTGTGACACCCCGAACCTAGGGGCAGCTCCCTAGCTTTTTTCAAAAATGTGCACCGAACGGGCCAGAGAGCTCGAGTAGTCGAAAAAAATTTTTTTTGCTAAAACCCCTCAAAACGTGTCAGGAACGCACCCTAGATGATGAAAAGTGCAACCAGAATGTCAATCGACAACATGCCCGGGGGTACAAATTTGCTCTACGCGTCCCTAGGTAGGGTACTTTTTCATACAAACATCAAAGTGTACGGTGCACAAAGTGCGCGGAACAAAAATTGCTCGGTCAGACCTACAAAGTGTTATATATCTCGAATACTAAACGTCGCAGATGGGTGTCGTAGAACAATTTTAAATTCGTCTAATGAT
>NW_026902602.1:20000-22708 GCF_943734735.2 Anopheles gambiae | reverse complement strand
AGGGTACTTTTTCATACAAACATCAACGTGTACGGTGCACAAAGTGCGCGGAACAAAAATTGCTCGGTCAGACCTAGGACGGGCCATAACTCGAATACTAAACGTCGCAGATGGGTGTCGTAGAACAATTTTAAATTCGTCTAATGATTCTACATCCGATTCTGGATAGTGGTTTTTCGACCACTTTTCAACATTTTGTGACACCCCGAACCTAGGGGCAGCTCCCTAGCTTTTTTCAAAAATGTGCACCGAACGGGCCAGAGAGCTCGAGTAGTCGAAAATTTTTTTTTTTGCTAAAACCCCTCAAAACGTGTCAGGAACGCACCCTAGATGATGAAAAGTGCAACCAGAATGTCAATCGACAACATGCCCGGGGGTACAAATTTGCTATACGCGTCCCTAGGTAGGGTACTTTTTCATACAAACATCAACGTGTACGGTGCACAAAGTGCGCGGAACAAAAATTGCTCGGTCAGACCTAGGACGGGCCATAACTCGAATACTAAACGTCGCAGATGGGTGTCGTAGAACAATTTTAAGTTCGTCTAATGATTCTACATCCGATTCTGGATAGTGGTTTTTCGACCACTTTTCAACATTTTGTGACACCCCGAACCTAGGGGCAGCTCCCTAGCTTTTTTCAAAAATGTGCACCGAACGGGCCAGAGAGCTCGAGTAGTCGAAAATTTTTTTTTTTGCTAAAACCCCTCAAAACGTGTCAGGAACGCACCCTAGATGATGAAAAGTGCAACCAGAATGTCAATCGACAACATGCCCGGGGGTACAAATTTGCTCTACGCGTCCCTAGGTAGGGTACTTTTTCATACAAACATCAACGTGTACGGTGCACAAAGTGCGCGGAACAAAAATTGCTCGGTCAGACCTGGTACGGGCCATAACTCGAATACTAAACGTCGCAGCTGGGTGTCGTAGAACAATTTTAAGTTCGTCTAATGATTCTACATCCGATTCTGGATAGTGGTTTTTCGACCACTTTTCAACATTTTGTGACACCCCGAACCTAGGGGCAGCTCCCTAGCTTTTTTCAAAAATGTGCACCGAACGGGCCAGAGAGCTCGAGTAATCGAAAATTTTTTTTTTGCTAAAACCCCTCAAAACGTGTAGAAAACTGATTTTAGATGATAAAAAGTGCAACCAGAACGTCAAACGACAACTTTGTTGGGGGTACCCTTTTTACTCTACGGGCCACTAGCTTAGGCGCGCCAACAGCGCTTTCCTCTCGGGTTCCCATTTTTTGCCCTCCTGGGATTATGATCATTTACTCATTGCCTACTATAGGGAAGGTACCTTGCTTCGAGGTCAAAAATGAAGATTTCACCAAATCGTAGTTTTAACCTCTATTTAGTCGTAGGAGCATGGTTTGCAGTGTCCGTGGGTCATATAAGCCCCCGTTTGGGTCATACGTCCCCTCCCCGATGAAAATCGTCATATGACTATAGGCCGAACTTATGAAGCAAAAGTGGTGTCTGGTGGGTTCTGCCGATGATCTTAACCTATGATTTTGAGTTTCCACCCTTTCAAAACGTTTCCTGGAGCAGTACATCACGGGTCTACGGACCCAAAGACTTCGTTGCGATGGTTTCAAGCATAAAAGTTGTAACAGCTAAGGGTTTTTAATACGCGTATATTAAATCCTTGCTTGAAACTAAGCTTCGTTGTCTTTAAACTCTGCAAGACCAATCGAACTTCTTAGGGAAACTCGAAGGATTCACGCTAAGCCGGTGGTGCAGGGCACATAGCGTGATGAAACCGGGTTTCCCTACCAAATGTGGCATATTTTTTCCCTGAGAGCGAAGCTCAGACCCACGTAGGGGAGAGCGAAGTGGAACTTAAATGTTCAATGCAGCAAATGTTCGCCATGCGGATAAACAAGTTGGAATAGTTCAATGTAGTGTAATGCAAACACGAATCGCAAATAACGATACGGGACCCAGAAGCAATTCTGCGGATCCCTCGGGGAGTGGTGAGTTGATATAAATTAGAAGTGAAAATCCAAGTTGTTCGGGCTCCGGCTCGGCAGCCGATACGAGGTTCCTGTTGAGCTTGTTTGTACATCGCGCAGAGGCGCCGTTCGGTTCTAGCAATGATTCCCGCCACCATGTTCCATGCGTGCAGAGATCCGTTAGAGCTCGTTCAATGTGTCCCGCCGTGATTACGAAAAAGTCCAACAGTTGACTTAGTTGGGTGTGCGTCAAGTAATCGCGCAGAGATGCCGATCGGTGCCTAGCAATGTTTCCCGTCACAAGGTGGTATTGGCACCTGTGCAGAGTGGCCGTTAGCAATGTCTCCCGTATCACGGTGGTGTACCATCACTAGTGCAGAGTGACCGCTAGCAATGTCTCCCGTCACAAGGTGGTAGCCCAGAAGTGCAGAGAAGCCGCTGTAGCAAAGTCTCCCGTATCACGTTGGAGTTCTTCCACTAGTGCAGAGAGATCGCTGAACCGTTCAATGTGTCCCGTCGTGGTGTGCTTGTACCGAGCACGTAGGATACACCTTGCTTTGTTGGTTTGGGATAGGAGTGGTCGCGCAACTGCCTCCACGCCGCAGAGTGCCAGTTCGGATTGAAGGTCAACTTTAGCCGTTCAATGCATCAGTCGGTGGGTGTTCAGATGGCATCACAACTTCCCCTAGGTGCTCAAGTTGGCTGGGTTGTAAAGCATGTACACATGCGCAGAGTATCGTGCGTA
>NW_026902602.1:0-7500 GCF_943734735.2 Anopheles gambiae | reverse complement strand
GCGTATTGTTCAAAACTTATAACGAAAACTAAATTATAAATGGGTAAAAGGCTAGGCGTTTCTCAGTAGCTTTTGGCGCCACGTGGCAAAAGTATTCGAGTTCAGATTTCTGGGACTTAGCGTATTTTTCAAACCTGATAATGAAAATTGAAGTACAAATGGGGCATAAGCTAGGCGTTGCCCAGTAACTTTTTTCGCCACATGGAGGAAGTAGTCGAGCTCCAATTTCTGGGACGTAGCGTATTTTTCAATCATAATAAACCAAATCAAACATAAAAATCATGAAACTTACACCACGTCCCTAGGTTGTGCACAAAACGTAACGATAAAGTGCCGGCGAGGTTAGAGGTGCACCAAAATTGTGTACCGATTAGGAAAAGTACTCTATGTTGCTATGACTTGGGTAAAAAGTGTTGATTAACTGCTGGTTACGATAGACAGTTGCTTATCGTACACATCGCAAACGAACACCCCTTAGTGAGCAGTAGCAGAAGTCGATGGAACAAAGCGAATGCATTACAAACTGATCAAGTAAAATAAGGAACGCTACGTACTAGGACTTCTTTCCAAGAATGGTGTCCGCGACGGGAGGGCAAGCGTCCTTCCCAGGTTTCCCTAGTAAACCTTGTATGGTAAACATACCCAAGCGTGTCCGTAAGCACGTAACGATAGTCACGAACGAGCACATACCTAGGGAAAGTACTCTACGTACTAGGACTTCTGTCCAAGAATGGTGTCCGCGACGGTCGGGCACTGTGACGCAATTACCAAATCCTAGAATCGTACAAGCAGTGTGTACAAACATAAACATTAACGCGTTCGCTCGGGCTGCGCCGTCCGTGTTGAACACAAATGCGGGTGATTATATGAGTGGATGGACAAAAACATGCGTGGCGAAGACAATTTTCTGCACGATGTGCACATAGCTCATTTCGTCGTCCCGGGCGAATGGAAAAACACAAAAATCTCGAGTATCTTTCTAGGTTTCTGTTATAAAAGGGCAGGCCAAAAGGTGACCGGTTGAGATGAGCATTTTAAGCATGCAAGCACTTAATTGCAACTTTTCCTACAAAAACTAGGTACGTACACGTAGATTGTATCAACATGGACATCCATGATTGCGTACGCCCGGGCTGCGCCCTCCGTGTTGTACTTTCCCTGATTGGTACACAATTTTGGTGCAAGTGTACCAACATCGACATCTATGAACGCGTACGCTCGAGCTGCACCCTCCGTCTTGTACTTTCCCTGATCGGTACACAGTTTTGGTGCACGGCTATCCCGAAAGGCAACTTGTACCAACATCGACATCCATGAACGCGTACGTAGCGTACTTTCCCTGATCGGTACACAATGTTGGTGCACGGCATAGGAAATGGGCTTAAAATGGTCAAACTCAATCCATTTCCACTAAAGATAGTCAATAACAGCTGTGCCGATGAAGTAGGGCACGATGCAAGTCAATGTTATTTAATGAATTACATGTTCACCATACATTTCAGTACAAAATTGCTCGGTCAGACCTACAAAGTGCTATATCTCGAATACTAAACGTCGCAGATGGGTGTCGTAGAACAATTTTAAGTTCGTCTAACGATTCTACATCCGATTCTGGATAGTGGTTTTTCGACCACTTTTCAACATTTTGTGACACCCCGAACCTAGGGGCAGCTCCCTAGCTTTTTTCAAAAATGTGCACCGAACGGGCCAGAGAGCTCGAGTAGTCGAAAATTTTTTTTTTTGCTAAAACCCCTCAAAACGTGTCAGGAACGCACCCTAGATGATGAAAAGTGCAACCAGAATGTCAATCGACAACATGCCCGGGGGTACAAATTTGCTCTACGCGTCCCTAGGTAGGGTACTTTTTCATACAAACATCAAAGTGTACGGTGCACACAGTGCGCGGAACAAAAATTGCTCGGTCAGACCTAGGACGGGCCATATCTCGAATACTAAACGTCGCAGATGGGTGTCGTAGAACAATTTTAAGTTCGTCTAACGATTCTACATCCGATTCTGGATAGTGGTTTTTCGACCACTTTTCAACATTTTGTGACACCCCGAACCTAGGGGCAGCTCCCTAGCTTTTTTCAAAAATGTGCACCGAACGGGCCAGAGAGCTCGAGTAGTCGAAAATTTTTTTTTTGCTAAAACCCCTCAAAACGTGTCAGGAACGCACCCTAGATGATGAAAAGTGCAACCAGAATGTCAATCGACAACATGCCCGGGGGTACAAATTTGCTCTACGCGTCCCTAGGTAGGGTACTTTTTCATACAAACATCAAAGTGTACGGTGCACAAAGTGCGCGGAACAAAAATTGCTCGGTCAGACCTAGGACGGGCCATATCTCGAATACTAAACGTCGCAGATGGGTGTCGTAGAACAATTTTAAGTTCGTCTAACGATTCTACATCCGATTCTGGATAGTGGTTTTTCGACCACTTTTCAACATTTTGTGACACCCCGAACCTAGGGGCAGCTCCCTAGCTTTTTTCAAAAATGTGCACCGAACGGGCCAGAGAGCTCGAGTAGTCGAAAATTTTTTTTTTGCTAAAACCCCTCAAAACGTGTCAGGAACGCACCCTAGATGATGAAAAGTGCAACCAGAATGTCAATCGACAACATGCCCGGGGGTACAAATTTGCTCTACGCGTCCCTAGGTAGGGTACTTTTTCATACAAACATCAAAGTGTACGGTGCACAAAGTGCGCGGAACAAAAATTGCTCGGTCAGACCTAGGACGGGCCATATCCTCGAATACTAAACGTCGCAGATGGGTGTCGTAGAACAATTTTAAGTTCGTCTAACGATTCTACATCCGATTCTGGATAGTGGTTTTTCGACCACTTTTCAACATTTTGTGACACCCCGAACCTAGGGGGCAGCTCCCTAGCTTTTTTCAAAAATGTGCACCGAACGGGCCAGAGAGCTCGAGTAGTCGAAAATTTTTTTTTTGCTAAAACCCCTCAAAACGTGTCAGGAACGCACCCTAGATGATGAAAAGTGCAACCAGAACGTCAATCGACAACATGCCCGGGGGTACAAATTTGCTCTACGCGTCCCTAGGTAGGGTACTTTTTCATACAAACATCAAAGTGTACGGTGCACAAAGTGCGCGGAACAAAAATTGCTCGGTCAGACCTAGGACGGGCCATATCTCGAATACTAAACGTCGCAGATGGGTGTCGTAGAACAATTTTAAGTTCGTCTAACGATTCTACATCCGATTCTGGATAGTGGTTTTTCGACCACTTTTCAACATTTTGTGACACCCCAGAACCTAGGGGCAGCTCCCTAGCTTTTTTCAAAATGTGCACCGAACGGGCCAGAGAGCTCGAGTAGTCGAAAAATTTTTTTTTGCTAAAACCCCTAAAAACGTGTCAGGAACGCACCCTAGATGATGAAAAGTGCAACCAGAATGTCAATCGGACAACATTCCCGGGGGTACAAATTTGCTCTACGCGTCCCTAGGTAGGGTACTTTTTCATACAAACATCAAAGTGTACGGTGCACACAGTGCGCGGAACAAAAATTGCTCGGTCAGACCTAGGACGGGCCATATCTCGAATACTAAACGTCGCAGATGGGTGTCGTAGAACAATTTTAAGTTCGTCTAACGATTCTACATCCGATTCTGGATAGTGGTTTTTCGACCACTTTTCAACATTTTGTGACACCCCCCGAACCTAGGGGCAGCTCCCTAGCTTTTTTCAAAAATGTGCACCGAACGGGCCAGAGAGCTCGAGTAGTCGAAAATTTTTTTTTTGCTAAAACCCCTCAAAAACGTGTCAGGAACGCACCCTAGATGATGAAAAGTGCAACCAGAACGTCAATCGACAACATGCCCGGGGGTACAAATTTGCTCTACGCGTCCCTAGGTAGGGTACTTTTTCATACAAACATCAAAGTGTACGGTGCACAAAGTGCGCGGAACAAAAATTGCTCGGTCAGACCTAGGACGGGCCATATCTCGAATACTAAACGTCGCAGATGGGTGTCGTAGAACAATTTTAAGTTCGTCTAACGATTCTACATCCGATTCTGGATAGTGGTTTTTCGACCACTTTTCAACATTTTGTGACACCCCGAACTAGGGGCAGCTCCCTAGCTTTTTTCAAAAATGTGCACCGAACGGGCCAGAGAGCTCGAGTAGTCGAAAAATTTTTTTTTGCTAAAACCCCTCAAAACGTGTCAGGAACGCACCCTAGATGATGAAAAGTGCAACCAGAATGTCAATCGACAACATTCCCGGGGGTACAAATTTGCTCTACGCGTCCCTAGGTAGGGTACTTTTTCATACAAACATCAAAGTGTACGGTGCACACAGTGCGCGGAACAAAAATTGCTCGGTCAGACCTAGGACGGGCCATATCTCGAATACTAAACGTCGCAGATGGGTGTCGTAGAACAATTTTAAGTTCGTCTAACGATTCTACATCCGATTCTGGATAGTGGTTTTTCGACCACTTTTCAACATTTTGTGACACCCCGAACCTAGGGGCAGCTCCCTAGCTTTTTTCAAAAATGTGCACCGAACGGGCCAGAGAGCTCGAGTAGTCGAAAATTTTTTTTTTGCTAAAACCCCTCAAAACGTGTCAGGAACGCACCCTAGATGATGAAAAGTGCAACCAGAACGTCAATCGACAACATGCCCGGGGGTACAAATTTGCTCTACGCGTCCCTAGGTAGGGTACTTTTTCATACAAACATCAAAGTGTACGGTGCACTAAAGTGCGCGGAACAAAAATTGCTCGGTCAGACCTAGGACGGGCCCATATCTCGAATACTAAACGTCGCAGATGGGTGTCGTAGAACAATTTTAAGTTCGTCTAACGATTCTACATCCGATTCTGGATAGTGGTTCTTTCGACCACTTTTCAACATTTTGTGACGCCCCGAACCTAGGGGCAGCTCCCTAGCTTTTTTCAAAAATGTGCACCGAACGGGCCAGAGAGCTCGAGTAGGCGAAAAATTTTTTTTTCCTAAAACCCCCTCAAAACGTGTCAGGAACGCACCCTAGATGATGAAAAGTGCAACCAGAACGTCAAACGACAACTTTGTTGGGGGTACCCTTTTTTACTCTACGGGCCACTAGCTTAGGCGCGCCAACAGCGCTTTCCTCTCGGGTTCCCATTTTTTGCCCTCCTGGGATTATGATCATTACTCATTGCCTACTATAGGGAAGGTACCTTGCTCCGAGGTCAAAAATGAAGATTTCACCAAATCGTAGTTTTAACCTCTATTTAGTCGTAGGAGCATGGTTTGCAGTGTCCGTGGGTCATATAAGCCCCCGTTTGGGTCATACGTCCCCTCCCCGATGAAAATCGTCATATGACTATAGGCCGAACTTATGAAGCAAAAGTGGTGTCTGGTGAGTTCTGCCGATGATCTTAACCTATGATTTTGAGTTTCCACTCTTTCAAAACGTTTCCTGGAGCAGTACATCACGGGTCTACGGACCCCAAAGACTTCGTTGCGATGGTTTCAAGCATAAAAGTTGTAACAGTTAAGGGTTTTTAATACGCGTATATTATATCATTGCTTGAAACTAAGCTTCGTTGTCTTTAACTCTGCAAGACCAATCGAACTTCTTAGGGAAACTCGAAGCATTCACGCTAAGCTGGTGGTGCAGGGCACATAGCGTGATGAAACCGGGTTTCCCTAACCAATGTGGCATATTTTTTCCCTGAGAGTGAAGCTCAGACCCACGTAGGGGAGAGCGAAGTGGAACTTTAATGTTCAATGCAGCAAATGTTCGCCATGCGGATAAACAAGTTGGAATAGTTCAATGTAGTGTAATGCAAACACGAATCGCAAATAACGATACGGGGACCCAGAAGCAATTCTGCGGATCCCTCGGGGAGTGGTGAGTTGATATAAATTAGAGGTGAAAGTCCAAGTTGTTCGAGCTCCGGCTCGGCAGCCGATACGAGGTTCCTGTTGAGCTTGTTTGTACATCGCGCAGAGGCGCCGTTCGGTTCTAGCAATGATTCCCGCCACCATGTTCCATGCGTGCAGAGATCCGTTAGAGCTCGTTCAATGTGTCCCGCCGTGATTACGAAAAAGTCCAACAGTTGACTTAGTTGGGTGTGCGTCAAGTAATCGCGCAGAGATGCCGATCGGTTCCTAGCAATGTTTCCCGTCACAAGGTGGTATTGGCACCTGTGCAGAGTGGCCGTTAGCAATGTCTCCCGTATCACGGTGGTGTACCATCACTAGTGCAGAGTGACCGCTAGCAATGTCTCCCGTCACAAGGTGGTAGCCCAGAAGTGCAGAGAAGCCGCTGTAGCAAAGTCTCCCGTATCACGTTGGAGTTCTTCCACTAGTGCAGAGAGATCGCTGAACCGTTCAATGTGTCCCGTCGTGGTGTGCTTGTACCGAGCACGTAGGATGCACCTTGCTTTGTTGGTTTGGGATAGGAGTGGTCGCGCAACTGCCTCCACGCCGCAGAGTGCCAGTTCGGATTGAAGGTCAACTTTAGCCGTTCAATGCATCAGTCGGTGGGTGTTCAGATGGCATCACAACTTCCCCTAGGTGCTCAAGTTGGCTGGGTTGTAAAACATGTACACATGCGCAGAGTATCGTGCGTACTAGCAAAGTCTCCCGTCACGGTGGTTACGAATGAGTTCCATGCAGTGCAGAGAGATCGTTAGTGCGTGCAATGTACCAGTCGATGTGTCGTACCGGCATACAACCCCGCTTAGAGGCCCGTCGCTCGAAGAGGACAAGAAAGAGTGCGCAGAGTGCCGTACCGGCATAGCAATGTCTCCAGACATACGTTGGGACACCCTGACGCAGTGCAGAGAGATCCGCTAGCCGTGTGCAATGCATCCGACGTTGCCTGCTTGTGCAGTCTATCGAGTGGCGCCAACGGACGCTCTGGCGTCGCAGAACAAATCTCGGTGGTCACGGGGGACTTGCGCCTCGCGTGATCAAGAGTGTAGTTCGTGTTCAAGCAATTGACTCGAATTCTGGTTGATCCTACCAGTGATATACGCTCGTCTCAAAGGTTAAGCCATGCATGTCTAAGTACAAGCTTCCTAGAAAGTGAAACCGCATAAGGCTCAGTATAACAGCTATAATTTACAAGATCCTCATCCAAACAGTTACTTGGATAACTGTGGAAAAGCAGAGCTAATACATGCATTATGCCGGGACTGTTGGCCTCCGGGTCGGCGGAACTGGTGCACTTATTAGTTAAACCAATCGCCTCCGGGCGCTTTGAGTTGAAATCTGGATAAGGATGCCGATACGGTCGCTTGCGACTGACGACAGATCTTTCAAATGTCTGCCCTATCAACTATTGATGGTAGTGTAGAGGACTACCATGGTTGCGACGGGTAACGGGGAATCAGGGTTCGATTCCGGAGAGGGAGCCTGAGAAATGGCTACCACATCCAAGGAAGGCAGCAGGCGCGTAAATTACCCAATCCCGGCACGGGGAGGTAGTGACGAGAAATAACAATATGGACCTCTCTAACGATGGTCCATAATTGGAA
>NW_026902601.1:20000-22709 GCF_943734735.2 Anopheles gambiae | reverse complement strand
TTTGTGCACCGTACACGTTGATGTTTGTATGAAAAAGTACCCTACCTAGGGACGCGTATAGCAAATTTGTACCCCCGGGCATGTTGTCGATTGACATTCTGGTTGCACTTTTCATCATCTAGGGTGCGTTCCTGACACGTTTTGAGGGGTTTTAGCAAAAAAAAAAAATTTCGACTACTCGAGCTCTCTGGCCCGTTCGGTGCACATTTTTGAAAAAAGCTAGGGAGCTGCCCCTAGGTTCGGGGTGTCACAAAATGTTGAAAAGTGGTCGAAAAACCACTATCCAGAATCGGATGTAGAATCATTAGACGAACTTAAAATTGTTCTACGACACCCATCTGCGACGTTTAGTATTCGAGATATATAACACTTTGTAGGTCTGACCGAGCAATTTTTGTTCCGCGCACTTTGTGCACCGTACACTTTGATGTTTGTATGAAAAAGTACCCTACCTAGGGACGCGTAGAGCAAATTTGTACCCCCGGGCATGTTGTCGATTGACATTCTGGTTGCACTTTTCATCATCTAGGGTGCGTTCCTGACACGTTTTGAGGGGTTTTAGCAAAAAAAAAATTTTCGGCTACTCGAGCTCTCTGGCCCGTTCGGTGCACATTTTTGAAAAAAGCTAGGGAGCTGCCCCTAGGTTCGGGGTGTCACAAAATGTTGAAAAGTGGTCGAAAAACCACTATCCAGAATCGGATGTAGAATCATTAGACGAACTTAAAATTGTTCTACGACACCCATCTGCGACGTTTAGTATTCGAGATATAGCACTTTGTAGGTCTGACCGAGCAATTTTGTACTAAAATGTATGGTGAACATGTAATTCATTAAATAACATTGACTTGCATCGTGCCCTACTTCATCGGCACAGCTGTTATTGACTATCTTTAGTGGAAATGGATTGAGTTTGACCATTTTAAGCCCATTTCCTATGCCGTGCACCAACATTGTGTACCGATCAGGGAAAGTACGCTACGTACGCGTTCATGGATGTCGATGTTGGTACAAGTTGCCGGTCGGGATAGCCGTGCACCAAAACTGTGTACCGATCAGGGAAAGTACAAGACGGAGGGTGCAGCTCGAGCGTACGCGTTCATAGATGTCCATGTTGGTACACTTGCACCAAAATTGTGTACCAATCAGGGAAAGTACAACACGGAGGGCGCAGCCCGGGCGTACGCGATCATGGATGTCCATGTTGATACAATCTACGTGTACGTTCTTAGTTTTTGTATCAAAAGTTGCAATTAAGTGCTTGTATGCTTAAAATGCTTATCTCAACCGGTCACCTTTTGGCCTGTCCTTTTATAACAGAAACCTAGAAAGATACTCGATATTTTTGTGTTGTTCCATTAGCCCGGGACGACGAAATGAGCTATGTGCACATCGTGCAGAAAACTGTCTTCGCCACGCATGTTTTTGTCTATCCACTCATATAATCACCCACATTTGTGTTCAACACGGACGGCGCAGCCCGAGCGAACGCGTTAATGTTTATGTTTGTACACACTGCTTGTACGATTCTAGGATTTGGTAATTGCGTCACAGTGCCCGACCGTCGCGGACACCATTCTTGGACAGAAGTCCTAGTACGTAGAGTACTTTCCCTAGGTATGTGCTCGTTCGTGACTATCGTTGCGTGCTTACGGACACGCTTGGGTATGTTTACCATACAAGGTTTACTAGGGAAACCTGGGAAGGACGCTTGCCCTCCCGTCGCGGACACCATTCTTGGAAAGAAGTCCTAGTACGTAGCGTTCCTTATTTTACTTGATCAGTTTGTAATGCATTCGCTTTGTTCCATCGACTTCTGCTACTGCTCACTAAGGGGTGTTCGTTTGCGATGTGTACGATAAGCAACTGTCTATCCTAACCAGCAGTTAATCAACACTTTTCACCCAAGTCATAGGAACATAGAGTACTTTTCCTAATCGGTACACAATTTTGGTGCACCTCTAACCTGGCCGGCACTTTATCGTTACGTTTTGTGCATAACCTAGGGACGTGGTGTAAGTTTCATGATTTTTATGTTTGATTCGGTTTATTATGATTGAAAACTACGCTACGTCCCAGAAATTTGAACTCGACTACTTCCTCCATGTGGCGCCAAAAGCTACTGGGCAACGCCTAGCTAATGCCCCATTTGTACTTCAATTTGCATAATCAATTTTGAAAAATACGCTAAGTCCCAGAAATCTGAACTCGAATACTTTTGCCACGTGGCGCAAAAAAGCTACTGAGAAACGCCTAGCCTTTTACCCATTTATAATTTAGTTTTCGTTATTAGTTTTGAACAATACGCAAAGTTCCAAGAATCTGAACTCGAATACTTTTTACATGTGCCGCCAAAAGCTACTGAGCAACGCCTAGGTTGATACATTTTTGGTACATGGAGTGTATGCATGCAGGATTACTGCCGTGCTGGACCGAAAAATCGAACTTGCTACTAGAACGTAAAGTAATTCCCCTAGATAGGTGCTTTTGCATACCTCTGATCGACCACCATGCAACACGCGTAGCGACACGCGTAGCTAGGCTTGCCCAACCAAATTTCCTACTATAGCACCAAATTGCACACTTTCAGGGGTATAATTTGGTACCGTGTACCGTGCATGGTACAAGTATCAGCAGCTCGTGCAATTTATTTTGCATCGTGTTGCGGTTGCTGGTGCGTCGGGATAGGAGTATTTCGAGACTTTCGCCAAG
>NW_026902601.1:2500-7500 GCF_943734735.2 Anopheles gambiae | reverse complement strand
GAAGAACTCCAACGTGATACGGGAGACTTTGCTACAGCGGCTTCTCTGCACTTCTGGGCTACCACCTTGTGACGGGAGACATTGCTAGCGGTCACTCTGCACTAGTGATGGTACACCACCGTGATACGGGAGACATTGCTAACGGCCACTCTGCACAGGTGCCAATACCACCTTGTGACGGGAAACATTGCTAGGAACCGATCGGCATCTCTGCGCGATTACTTGACGCACACCCAACTAAGTCAACTGTTGGACTTTTTCGTAATCACGGCGGGACACATTGAACGAGCTCTAACGGATCTCTGCACGCATGGAACATGGTGGCGGGAATCATTGCTAGAACCGAACGGCGCCTCTGCGCGATGTACAAACAAGCTCAACAGGAACCTCGTATCGGCTGCCGAGCCGGAGCCCGAACAACTTGGACTTTCACCTCTAATTTATATCAACTCACCACTCCCCGAGGGATCCGCAGAATTGCTTCTGGGTCCCGTATCGTTATTTGCGATTCGTGTTTGCATTACACTACATTGAACTATTCCAACTTGTTTATCCGCATGGCGAACATTTGCTGCATTGAACATTTAAGTTCCACTTCGCTCTCCCCTACGTGGGTCTGAGCTTCGCTCTCAGGGAAAAAATATGCCACATTTGGTAGGGAAACCCGGTTTCATCACGCTATGTGCCCTGCACCACCAGCTTAGCGTGAATGCTTCGAGTTTCCCTAAGAAGTTCGATTGGTCTTGCAGAGTTTAAAGACAACGAAGCTTAGTTTCAAGCAATGATTTAATATACGCGTATTAAAAACCCTTAACTGTTACAACTTTTATGCTTGAAACCATCGCAACGAAGTCTTTGGGTCCGTAGACCCGTGATGTACTGCTCCAGGAAACGTTTTGAAAGAGTGGAAACTCAAAATCATAGGTTAAGATCATCGGCAGAACCCACCAGACACCACTTTTGCTTCATAAGTTCGGCCTATAGTCATATGACGATTTTCATCGGGGAGGGGACGTATGACCCAAACGGGGGCTTATATGACCCACGGACACTGCAAACCATGCTCCTACGACTAAATAGAGGTTAAAACTACGATTTGGTGAAATCTTCATTTTTGACCTCGAAGCAAGGTACCTTCCCTATAGTAGGCAATGAGTAAATGATCATAATCCCAGGAGGGCAAAAAATGGGAACCCGAGAGGAAAGCGCTGTTGGCGCGCCTAAGCTAGTGGCCCGTAGAGTAAAAAGGGTACCCCCAACAAAGTTGTCGTTTGACGTTCGGTTGCACTTTTTATCATCTAAAATCAGTTTTCTACACGTTTTGAGGGGTTTAAGCAAAAAAAAAAATTTCGACTACTCGAGCTCTCTGGCCCGTTCGGTGCACATTTTTGAAAAAAGCTAGGGAGCTGCCCCTAGGTTCGGGGTGTCACAAAATGTTGAAAAGTGGTCGAAAAACCACTATCCAGAATCGGATGTAGAATCATTAGACGAACTTAAAATTGTTCTACGACACCCATCTGCGACGTTTAGTATTCGAGTTATGGCCCGTACCAGGTCTGACCGAGCAATTTTTGTTCCGCGCACTTTGTGCACCGTACACGTTGATGTTTGTATGAAAAAGTACCCTACCTAGGGACGCGTATAGCAAATTTGTACCCCCGGGCATGTTGTCGATTGACATTCTGGTTGCACTTTTCATCATCTAGGGTGCGTTCCTGACACGTTTTGAGGGGTTTTAGCAAAAAAAAAATTTTCGACTACTCGAGCTCTCTGGCCCGTTCGGTGCACATTTTTGAAAAAAGCTAGGGAGCTGCCCCTAGGTTCGGGGTGTCACAAAATGTTGAAAAGTGGTCGAAAAACCACTATCCAGAATCGGATGTAGAATCATTAGACGAACTTAAAATTGTTCTACGACACCCATCTGCGACGTTTAGTATTCGAGTTATGGCCCGTACCAGGTCTGACCGAGCAATTTTTGTTCCGCGCACTTTGTGCACCGTACACGTTGATGTTTGTATGAAAAAGTACCCTACCTAGGGACGCGTATAGCAAATTTGTACCCCCGGGCATGTTGTCGATTGACATTCTGGTTGCACTTTTCATCATCTAGGGTGCGTTCCTGACACGTTTTGAGGGGTTTTAGCAAAAAAAAAATTTTCGACTACTCGAGCTCTCTGGCCCGTTCGGTGCACATTTTTGAAAAAAGCTAGGGAGCTGCCCCTAGGTTCGGGGTGTCACAAAATGTTGAAAAGTGGTTGAAAAACCACTATCCAGAATCGGATGTAGAATCATTAGACGAACTTAAAATTGTTCTACGACACCCATCTGCGACGTTTAGTATTCGAGTTATGGCCCGTACCAGGTCTGACCGAGCAATTTTTGTTCCGCGCACTTTGTGCACCGTACACGTTGATGTTTGTATGAAAAAGTACCCTACCTAGGGACGCGTAGAGCAAATTTGTACCCCCGGGCATGTTGTCGATTGACATTCTGGTTTCACTTTTCATCATCTAGGGTGCGTTCCTGACACGTTTTGAGGGGTTTTAGCAAAAAAAAAATTTTCGACTACTCGAGCTCTCTGGCCCGTTCGGTGCACATTTTTGAAAAAAGCTAGGGAGCTGCCCCTAGGTTCGGGGTGTCACAAAATGTTGAAAAGTGGTCGAAAAACCACTATCCAGAATCGGATGTAGAATCATTAGACGAACTTAAAATTGTTCTACGACACCCATCTGCGACGTTTAGTATTCGAGTTATGGCCCGTACCAGGTCTGACCGAGCAATTTTTGTTCCGCGCACTTTGTGCACCGTACACGTTGATGTTTGTATGAAAAAGTACCCTACCTAGGGACGCGTATAGCAAATTTGTACCCCCGGGCATGTTGTCGATTGACATTCTGGTTGCACTTTTCATCATCTAGGGTGCGTTCCTGACACGTTTTGAGGGGTTTTAGCAAAAAAAAAAAATTTCGACTACTCGAGCTCTCTGGCCCGTTCGGTGCACATTTTTGAAAAAAGCTAGGGAGCTGCCCCTAGGTTCGGGGTGTCACAAAATGTTGAAAAGTGGTCGAAAAACCACTATCCAGAATCGGATGTAGAATCATTAGACGAACTTAAAATTGTTCTACGACACCCATCTGCGACGTTTAGTATTCGAGATATATAACACTTTGTAGGTCTGACCGAGCAATTTTTGTTCCGCGCACTTTGTGCACCGTACACTTTGATGTTTGTATGAAAAAGTACCCTACCTAGGGACGCGTAGAGCAAATTTGTACCCCCGGGCATGTTGTCGATTGACATTCTGGTTGCACTTTTCATCATCTAGGGTGCGTTCCTGACACGTTTTGAGGGGTTTTAGCAAAAAAAAAATTTTCGACTACTCGAGCTCTCTGGCCCGTTCGGTGCACATTTTTGAAAAAAGCTAGGGAGCTGCCCCTAGGTTCGGGGTGTCACAAAATGTTGAAAAGTGGTCGAAAAACCACTATCCAGAATCGGATGTAGAATCATTAGACGAACTTAAAATTGTTCTACGACACCCATCTGCGACGTTTAGTATTCGAGATATAGCACTTTGTAGGTCTGACCGAGCAATTTTGTACTAAAATGTATGGTGAACATGTAATTCATTAAATAACATTGACTTGCATCGTGCCCTACTTCATCGGCACAGCTGTTATTGACTATCTTTAGTGGAAATGGATTGAGTTTGACCATTTTAAGCCCATTTCCTATGCCGTGCACCAACATTGTGTACCGATCAGGGAAAGTACGCTACGTACGCGTTCATGGATGTCGATGTTGGTACAAGTTGCCGGTCGGGATAGCCGTGCACCAAAACTGTGTACCGATCAGGGAAAGTACAAGACGGAGGGTGCAGCTCGAGCGTACGCGTTCATAGATGTCCATGTTGGTACACTTGCACCAAAATTGTGTACCAATCAGGGAAAGTACAACACGGAGGGCGCAGCCCGGGCGTACGCGATCATGGATGTCCATGTTGATACAATCTACGTGTACGTTCTTAGTTTTTGTATCAAAAGTTGCAATTAAGTGCTTGTATGCTTAAAATGCTTATCTCAACCGGTCACCTTTTGGCCTGTCCTTTTATAACAGAAACCTAGAAAGATACTCGATATTTTTGTGTTGTTCCATTAGCCCGGGACGACGAAATGAGCTATGTGCACATCGTGCAGAAAACTGTCTTCGCCACGCATGTTTTTGTCTATCCACTCATATAATCACCCACATTTGTGTTCAACACGGACGGCGCAGCCCGAGCGAACGCGTTAATGTTTATGTTTGTACACACTGCTTGTACGATTCTAGGATTTGGTAATTGCGTCACAGTGCCCGACCGTCGCGGA
This sequence comes from Anopheles gambiae, assembly GCF_943734735.2. NCBI lineage: Eukaryota > Metazoa > Arthropoda > Insecta > Diptera > Culicidae > Anopheles > Anopheles gambiae. Next base: position 3,136 of record NW_026902601.1, on the reverse strand, counting down.
CACCATTCTTGGACAGAAGTCCTAGTACGTAGAGTACTTTCCCTAGGTATGTGCTCGTTCGTGACTATCGTTGCGTGCTTACGGACACGCTTGGGTATGTTTACCATACAAGGTTTACTAGGGAAACCTGGGAAGGACGCTTGCCCTCCCGTCGCGGACACCATTCTTGGAAAGAAGTCCTAGTACGTAGCGTTCCTTATTTTACTTGATCAGTTTGTAATGCATTCGCTTTGTTCCATCGACTTCTGCTACTGCTCACTAAGGGGTGTTCGTTTGCGATGTGTACGATAAGCAACTGTCTATCCTAACCAGCAGTTAATCAACACTTTTCACCCAAGTCATAGGAACATAGAGTACTTTTCCTAATCGGTACACAATTTTGGTGCACCTCTAACCTGGCCGGCACTTTATCGTTACGTTTTGTGCATAACCTAGGGACGTGGTGTAAGTTTCATGATTTTTATGTTTGATTCGGTTTATTATGATTGAAAACTACGCTACGTCCCAGAAATTTGAACTCGACTACTTCCTCCATGTGGCGCCAAAAGCTACTGGGCAACGCCTAGCTAATGCCCCATTTGTACTTCAATTTGCATAATCAATTTTGAAAAATACGCTAAGTCCCAGAAATCTGAA
>NW_026902600.1:7500-15000 GCF_943734735.2 Anopheles gambiae | reverse complement strand
GAGGTAATGTCCGAATTTCGAAGGTACAGAGCCGTTAATCGCATGCAGCAGGTCCTCGACCGTCAAACGCAAACGTCGTTTGACGGTAACGATGGATTCGGGCCGCAAACGCGAAAAGGCAGAAGACCAGTGGCTGATGACCAACAGCCTGGTCCAAGTGGGTTGCAAAGGTTGCAACAACAACAACAACCATCGAGGTTGACCCCTGTTAGGGAAGCGGTGGAAAATATTCCAAGTCCGAGAAACGGACCGAATATTAATGAGGGTAGCATTAATAAGAGGAAGAAGAAGAAGAGCAAGAAGAAGCAGAATAAGCCCAGGAAGCGGCCTGAGGCTCTGCTGATATCGGACTGCACTTCCGAGGAGCTGGCGAAATTGCTCAAGGAAATGAAGCAGTCCGATGCTCTGAAATCGGTTGGAGAGACAATCTCCAAGGTCCGACGGGCCCAGAATGGAGGCATGTTGCTAGAACTTAAGCAGGGTAGTTCTGCTAGTGCAATTGCCCCAAAGGTTAAGGAAGCGGTGAAGGGCAAGGCGTCAGTGAGAACGCTAGCTCCTTCTAAAATGATTGAGATCATGCATCTCGATGAAATTACCACCCCAGAGGAGGTTGCGGAGTCTGTCAAAGCACAGCTCAACATCGAGGTTGAAATAGATCGAATCAAAATGAAGAAAGGCCGCGCGGCCGGTACGCAGTGGGCACGGATCAACGTATCGCTGCCAGACTTTCAAAGCTTCCTGAATTTGGGAAAGCTGAAAGTTGGTTGGTCGATATGCCATATCCGCGAGGTTATGGAAGAGCAGAAATGCTACAAGTGTTGGAAGGTAGGCCATACGAGCTACCATTGTAGGGAACCAGACAGAAGTAATCTGTGCTGGAAATGCGGTTTGAGTGGACACAAGAAGCAAGCTTGTACCAACTCTGTCAAGTGTTTAGATTGCGGTACGAGGTCACAGAACCTTCACGCAACGGGCAGCTATATGTGTCCTAGAAGGCGAACGATTAGATCATAATGGTTAGGTTGCTACAACATAACCAGAATCATAGTTATGCCGCATTTCAGTTAATGTGGCAAACGATTAGGGAAGAATCTGCGGATATAGTGTTGATTGCAGATCCGTATCTGGCAACAACCAACGTCAAAGTGTTACGCAATGACGATAACACAGCAGCGGTAGTGGTTAACGCGGACTTACCAGTTAAGGTAGTCAGTAAGGCTCTGAAGGGTTTAATGATAGTTGACATAGGTGATATGCGAGTGGTTAGCGTTTACGCGCCACCTAGATTTAGTATGGAAGAGTTTCAGAACATGTTGGATAACACGGTAATGGCCGTAACCGGTATCCACAAATTCGTTATCGGGGGGGACTTCAACGCTTGGTCAGCAAGTTGGAACAACCAACTTGGCGAGCGTGGAGAAACCCAGAAACGAAGAGGTGAGTTGGTCTTATCAACCTTTGCGCAGATTGACGCTATTTTATTGAACGACGGCAGCACCCCAACTTATGTTGGACCAGGGCGTACGTCAGTAGTTGATCTTACTTTTGCGAGCAGAACAGTTGCAAGATCATTTAAGTGGGAGGTGTTATCTGGCTATATGAACTCTGATCATCGTGCAATACGAATAGATCTTGAGACGCAAAGCGTGCGTAACTTGTCCCGACCCATAACGGGATGGAGCATCAAGTATTTTAGCAAAGATATATTTGAAGTTATGATGCAAGCCGCTTTTGAGACAGAGGTCACAACAAGCGAAGACTTAATGCGTATACTTGTCACGGCGTGTAATGCGACGATGACTAAGCGTAAGAGGTACACTCCTAACAAGAGTGCATTTTGGTGGACGTTAGAGATTGAGGCACTTCGCAAAGAGTGCAAACACCGCGATCGATTAGCGCAAAGAGCATTCAATACTGATCTCTATTCTTCTTTTAGGGACGAGTTCAAGGTGGCAAGGAATGCCCTCAAGCGATTGATCAAGCATACCCGACAGAGGAAGTGGAAAGAGTTCCTGGGAACAGCGAACAACGCATCATTTGGTATTGTATATCATACGTTCAAGAAAGTGGCCGAGGGTTCGATTGGACCCCGAACCATGACATTGGACGAGTTTAGGGAAGTGGTGAGCGAGCTTTTTCCTACTCACCCAAATACGGTGTGGCCTGAATATCGTATCGATCAGCCACGAGAGTTTGAAAGGGTAACTAATGATGAGATTCTTGCGGTTGCCAGGAGACTACCTAACAAGAAGGCGCCGGGACCAGATGGTATCCCGAATGAGGCGCTGAAAGTTGGTATGTTGACTGCAACCGATGCATTTTGCAGGGTTTACCAAGGCTGTTTAGAGAACGCGAAGTTCCCCGATGAGTGGAAAAGGCAGAGGTTGGTGTTAATACCGAAACCGAACAAACCACCAGGGGAACCGGGTTCAGTTCGCCCCATTTGTCTACTAGACGGGGCAGGTAAAGGTTTAGAACGCATCATAGTGCAACGGTTAAATGCACACATCGAGGAGGTCAACGGACTGTCTGATGACCAATTTGGTTTCAGAAGTCGTCGATCAACGGTTGATGCGATTCAACGGGTAGTGGACATTGTTTCGGTAGCTAGAAGCAGAAACCGATACAGTGGACGGTATTGTGCAGTTGTTACATTAGATGTTACTAATGCTTTCAACAGTGCTTCGTGGTTGGCGATTGCAAATGCTTTACAGAGAATTAACACTCCTAAGTATCTTTATGATATCATTGGTGATTATTTTAGGAATCGTGTGCTGATGTATGATACCACAGATGGACCGGCAGAGATTGCAGTCACATCGGGTGTACCTCAAGGCTCGGTACTTGGCCCAACGTTATGGAACCTCATGTACGACGGAGTCCTACGAGTTGCAATGGTGGAAGGTGCACGGATTATCGGCTATGCAGACGATATAGTATTGTTGGTGGAAGGTAATTGTGTTGATGATATTGAAATTCTCGTTTCCAGCCAGATTCGCATCATCGACAGATGGATGACCGACAACGGATTAAAGATAGCCCCGACCAAGACCGAGTTTATCATGGTCAGTTCCCATCAGAGGGTACAGCATGGGGCTATCAGGGACAACTTCTCACGATGCAGTCTGCGTGCTTGCGGGAATGATCCCGCTGCATCTCCTCCTGGACGAGGACTCCAGGACTTTTCATCGGAGACGAGCAGAGAACATCGCCGGATCGGTTGCACGTAACATGGAACGTGTCACAACTATGGAACGATGGCAACGAGAATGGGACGAGAGTGTTCACGGTCGGTGGACATACCGTCTCATACCCGACGTCAACAGATGGATAAGTAGAAGTTTTGGTGGTGTAGATTTCTTTCTTTCTCAGTTTCTTTCCAGCCATGGCTTCTACGCCTACCAGCTTCATCGGATGCAGTTAACGGGTTCGCCGCTATGCGATGCGTGCGAGGAACCTGAGGACGCCGAACACACGATATTCCATTGTGTACGTCATCGTGAACTGATCATCAGACTTCAGCATCAAGTCGACGAGGAGTTAACGCCGGAGAACATCATCGAAGTTATGTCTGCTAACAGATATAACTGGAGCATGGTTCATCAAGCAGTACGGACGATTATGATTCGACAACAACATCGAAGACACGTCATCGAACGAGGCGAACGACGTGCTTTGCTCGCCAACATCCAGTTGGCCTTGCAGAGCAGCGACAGTGACGACGAGTAACGACAAGGATTCATCGTAGTTCATCGTAGCTTCATCGCCGAGGGCTAGACAGTGGCTAATCACCACTGTTGGAAGCCATTCGTTGCCTGGGATGATGGACATCCACCGCCCGAGTGACGTCGATACCCTAACGGGTGATCCACTCGGGGCCGGTTGAAGGCACGGAGGGGTTTTAGTGAGTAAGAATCTCACACTACCGGGGTTGATCACCCAGGTGTCTTATGCAAGATTTCCCCTTCGATAACAAAAAAAAAAAAAAAAAAAAAAAAGGTAGCCAAATGCGCAAGATTACATGGCGCAGCGGGCAACACGGCGATCTCATGAGCGAAGGAGAGTGAGTTCAAATCTGCCCATGACTACACAATGAATTAAGTTTGCCCGGCAAAGTCCGACCACCACCTCCACGCGGTGCCGGGCGGGGTAGGGGCCCGTCATTAAGTTGACGAGGCCCCGAGCTAACGGTGGCGGTGAAGACGGCGTTGAGCATGACAACGTCGCAGGGGAGGGTGTGGTGTTAAGTCGCCACACCCTACATTCTGTCAAGTGGGATACTGAACTCGAGAGGATAATACCTCTGCGCGGATTAGACTAGGGTACGGTTTATGGAATAACTAGGATGTACACGGGCTGGCGGATGAACCCGCCGAACCCTTAGTAACGCAGGGTGAAACCTGCTTGAAACGGGGGAGGGCTAAGGGGGATTCTGTCACCGCTCTATTAAAACTTAGCAAGTCTTAGGTAGCGCTCCAAGACTGTCGCCATACGATACGCTCTATGGCAAATGCAGGTGTGGGTGGGTTCAGCCCCACTTTGCTCCGGTTCGGCACTGAGCCCGTCGTCTCATAAGGGCGCGGGCCAACCCTCGCGTGGAGCTCCCTGATTCATAGCCACCCACGGAACCAAATAGGAGACTGCATAAACAGACGCGGATAGCGGGCCTGAGTTTGAGCCCAATAGAATGAGTAACGTTAAAACTAAGAAGGTCAAAAAGACCAAGGGGGTGGACAAGAAAGATCCGGACCAAGCGTTCATGGATCTTCAAGATCGAATGGAGGCGATGCGTTTTGGGATAAGCAAGCTCGATGATGAGTCTTCCCATTTTACGCTAGTAACGGTTATGATGGACTTCCTCGATGAGGTAATGTCCGAATTTCGAAGGTTTAGAGCCGTAAATCGCATGCAGCAGGTCCTCGACCGTCAAACGCAAACGTCGTTTGACGGTAACGATGGATTCGGGCCGCAAACGCGAAAAGGCAGAAGACCAGTGGCTGATGACCAACAGCCTGGTCCAAGTGGGTTGCAAAGGTTGCAACAACAACAACAACAACCATCGAGGTTGACCCCTGTTAGGGAAGCGGTGGAAAATATTCCAAGTCCGAGAAACGGACCGAATATTAATGAGGGTAGCATTAATAAGAGGAAGAAGAAGAAGAGCAAGAAGAAGCAGAATAAGCCCAGGAAGCGGCCTGAGGCTCTGCTGATATCGGACTGCACTTCCGAGGAGCTGGCGAAATTGCTCAAGGAAATGAAGCAGTCCGATGCTCTTAAATCGGTTGGAGAGACAATTTCCAAGGTCCGACGGGCCCAAAATGGAGGCATGTTGCTAGAATTGAAGCAGGGTAGTTCTGCTAGTGCAATTGCCCCAAAGGTTAAGGAAGCGGTGAAGGGCAAGGCGTCAGTGAGAACGCTAGCTCCTTCTAAAATGATTGAGATCATGCATCTCGATGAAATTACCACCCCAGAGGAGGTTGCGGAGTCTGTCAAAGCACAGCTCAACATCGAGATAGAAATAGATCGTATCAAAATGAAGAAAGGCCGCGCGGCCGGTACGCAGTGGGCACGGATCAACGTATCGCTGCCAGACTTTCAAAGCTTCCTGAATTTGGGAAAGCTGAAAGTTGGTTGGTCGATATGCCATATCCGTGAGGTAATGGAGGAGCAGAAATGCTATAAGTGTTGGAAGGTAGGCCATACGAGCTACCATTGTAGGGAACCAGACAGAAGTAATCTGTGCTGGAAATGCGGTTTGAGTGGACACAAGAAGCAAGCTTGTACCAACTCTGTCAAGTGTTTGGATTGCGGTACGAGGTCACAGAACCCTCACGCAACGGGCAGTTATATGTGTCCTAGAAGGCGAGCGATTAGATCATAATGGTTAGGTTGCTACAACATAACCAGAATCATAGTTATGCTGCATTCCAGTTAATGTGGCAAACGATTAGGGAAGAATCTGCGGATATAGTGTTGATTGCAGATCCGTATCTGGCAACAACCAACGTCAAAGTGTTACGCAATGACGATAACACAGCAGCGGTAGTGGTTAACGCGGACTTACCAGTTAAGGTAGTCAGTAAGGCTCTGAAGGGTTTAATGATAGTTGACATAGGTGATATGCGAGTGGTTAGCGTTTACGCGCCACCTAGATTTAGTATGGAAGAGTTCCAGATCATGTTGGATAACACGGTAATGGCCGTAACCGGTATCCACAAATTCGTTATCGGGGGGGACTTCAACGCTTGGTCAGCAAGTTGGAACAACCAACTTGGCGAGCGTGGAGAAACCCAGAAACGAAGAGGTGAGTTGGTCTTATCAACCTTTGCGCAGATTGACGCAATTTTATTGAACGACGGCAGCACCCCAACTTATGTTGGACCAGGGCGTACGTCAGTAGTTGATCTTACTTTTGCGAGCAGAACAGTTGCAAGATCATTTCAGTGGGAGGTGTTATCTAGCTATATGAACTCTGATCATCGTGCAATACGAATAGATCTTGAGACGCAAAGCGTGCGTAACTTGTCCCGACCCATAACGGGATGGAGCATCAAGTATTTTAGCAAAGATATATTTGAAGTTATGATGCAAGCCGCTTTTGAGACAGAGGTCACAACAAGCGAAGACTTAATGCGTATACTTGTCACGGCGTGTAATGCGACGATGACTAAGCGTAAGAGGTACACTCCTAACAAGAGTGCATTTTGGTGGACGCTAGAGATCGAGGCACTTCGCAAAGAGTGCAAACACCGCGATCGATTAGCGCAAAGAGCATTCAATACTGATCTCTATTCTTCTTTTAGGGACGAGTTCAAGGTGGCAAGGAATGCCCTCAAGCGATTGATCAAGCATACCCGACAGAGGAAGTGGAAAGAGTTCCTGGGAACAGCGAACAACGCATCATTTGGTATTGTATATCATACGTTCAAGAAAGTGGCCGAGGGTTCGATTGGACCCCGAACCATGACATTGGACGAGTTTAGGGAAGTGGTGAGCGAGCTTTTTCCTACTCACCCAAACACGGTGTGGCCTGAATATCGTATCGATCAGCCACGAGAGTTTGAAAGGGTTACTAATGATGAGATTCTTGCGGTTGCCAGGAGACTACCCAACAAGAAGGCGCCGGGACCAGATGGTATCCCGAATGAGGCGCTGAAAGTTGGTATGTTGACTGCAACCGCTGCATTTTGCAGGGTTTACCAAGGCTGTTTAGAGAACGCGAAGTTCCCCGATGAGTGGAAAAGGCAGAGGTTGGTGTTAATACCGAAGCCGAACAAACCACCAGGGGAACCGGGTTCAATTCGCCCCATTTGTCTACTAGACGGGGCAGGTAAAGGTTTAGAACGCATCATAGTGCAACGGTTAAATGCACACATCGAGGAGGTCAACGGACTGTCTGACGACCAATTTGGTTTCAGAAGTCGTCGATCAACAGTTGATGCGATTCAACGGGTAGTGGACATTGTTTCGGTAGCTAGAAGTAGAAACAGATACAGTGGA
>NW_026902600.1:0-2500 GCF_943734735.2 Anopheles gambiae | reverse complement strand
ACCAAAATTGTGTACCGATTAGGAAAAGTACTCTATGTTCCTATGACTTGGGTGAAAAGTGTTGATTAACTGCTGGTTAGGATAGACAGTTGCTTATCGTACACATCGCAAACGAACACCCCTTAGTGAGCAGTAGCAGAAGTCGATGGAACAAAGCGAATGCATTACAAACTGATCAAGTAAAATAAGGAACGCTACGTACTAGGACTTCTTTCCAAGAATGGTGTCCGCGACGGGAGGGCAAGCGTCCTTCCCAGGTTTCCCTAGTAAACCTTGTATGGTAAACATACCCAAGCGTGTCCGTAAGCACGCAACGATAGTCACGAACGAGCAACATACCTAGGGAAAGTACTCTACGTACTAGGACTTCTGTCCAAGAATGGTGTCCGCGACGGTCGGGCACTGTGACGCAATTACCAAATCCTAGAATCGTACAAGCAGTGTGTACAAACATAAACATTAACGCGTTCGCTCGGGCTGCGCCGTCCGTGTTGAACACAAATGTGGGTGATTATATGAGTGGATAGACAAAAACATGCGTGGCGAAGACAGTTTTCTGCACGATGTGCACATAGCTCATTTCGTCGTCCCGGGCTAATGGAAAAACACAAAAATATCGAGTATCTTTCTAGGTTTCTGTTATAAAAGGACAGGCCAAAAGGTGACCGGTTGAGATAAGCATTTTAAGCATACAAGCACTTTAATGCAACTTTTGATACAAAAACTAGGTACGTACACGTAGATTGTATCAACATGGACATCCATGATCGGGTACGCCCGGGCTGCGCCCTCCATGTTGTACTTTCCCTGATTGGTACACAATTTTGGTGCAAGTGTACCAACATGGACATCTATGAACGCGTACGCTCGAGATGCACCCTTCGTCTTGTACTTTCCCTGATCGGTACACAGTTTTGGTGCACGGCTATCCCGACCGGCAACTTGTACCTTTATCGACATCCATGAACACAAAGTGCGCGGAACAAAAATTGCTCGGTCAGACCTACAAAGTGCTATATCTCGAATACTAAACGTCGCAGATGGGTGTCGTAGAACAATTTTAAATTCGTCTAATGATTCTACATCCGATTCTGGATAGTGGTTTTTCGACCACTTTTCAACATTTTGTGACACCCCGAACCTAGGGGCAGCTCCCTAGCTTTTTTCAAAAATGTGCACCGAACGGGCCAGAGAGCTCGAGTAGTCGAAAATTTTTTTTTTTGCTAAAACCCCTCAAAACGTGTCAGGAACGCACCCTAGATGATGAAAAGTGCAACCAGAATGTCAATCGACAACATGCCCGGGGGTACAAATTTGCTCTACGCGTCCCTAGGTAGGGTACTTTTTCATACAAACATCAAAGTGTACGGTGCACAAAGTGCGCGGAACAAAAATTGCTCGGTCAGACCTAGGACGGGCCCATAACTCGAATACTAAACGTCGCAGATGGTGTCGTAGAACAATTTTAAGTTCGTCTAACGATTCTACATCCCGATTCTGGATAGTGGTTTTTTCGACCACTTTTCAACATTTTGTGACACCCCGAACCTAGGGGCAGCTCCCTAGCTTTTTTCAAAAATGTGCACACCGAATGGGGCCAGAGAGCTCGAGTAGTCGAAAATTTTTTTTTTGCTAAAACCCCTCAAAACGTGTCAGGAACGCACCCTAGATGATGAAAAGTGCAACCAGAATGTCAATCGACAACATGCCCGGGGGTACAAATTTGCTCTACGCGTCCCTAGGTAGGGTACTTTTTCATACAAACATCAAAGTGTACGGTGCACAAAGTGCGCGGAACAAAAAATTGCTCGGTCAGACCTAGGACGGGCCATAACTCGAATACTAAACGTCGCAGATGGGTGTCGTAGAACAATTTTAAGTTCGTCTAATGATTCTACATCCGATTCTGGATAGTGGTTTTTCGACCACTTTTCAACATTTTTGTGACACCCCGAACCTAGGGGCAGCTCCCTAGCTTTTTTCAAAAATGTGCACCGAACGGGCCAGAGAGCTCGAGTAGTCGAAAATTTTTTTTTTTTGCTAAAACCCCTCAAAACGTGTCAGGAACGCACACCCTAGATGATGAAAAGTGCAACCAGAATGTCAATCGACAACATGCCCGGGGGTACAAATTTGCCTCTACCGCGTCCCTAGGTAGGGTACTTTTTCATACAAACATCAAAGTGTACGGTGCACAAAGTGCGCGGAACAAAAATTGCTCGTCAGACCTAGGACGGGCCATAACTCTCGAATACTAAACGTCGCAGATGGGTGTCGTAGAACAATTTTAAGTTCGTCTAATGATTCTACATCCGATTCTGGATAGTGGTTTTTCGACCACTTTTCAAACATTTTGTGACACCCCGAACCTAGGGGCAGCCTCCCTAGCTTTTTTTAAAAAATGTGCACCGAACGGGCCAGAGAGCTCGAGTAGTCGAAAAAATTTTTTTTTTGCTAAAAACCCCCTCAAAACGTGTCAGGAACGCACCCTAGATGATGA
>NW_026902599.1:15000-20000 GCF_943734735.2 Anopheles gambiae | reverse complement strand
TAAAGGGATGCACTGTTGTATGAATTGTTTATTCACGATCTGGTCGTTGGATTGGATCGTGAAAAAAAAAACGCTAAGTCCCAGATCCTGAACTCGACAGGAAAGCGCTGATGGCAAACATTTTGACTGGAAGTCCCTAGAAAACGGCTTTTTCCTTATTGGCATTATGTGGCACGTTTATTGTGGCTAGAACATTAATTATCCCCCAAATGGCACCAACGCTTGGCGAAAGTCTCGAAATACTCCTATCCCGACGCACCAGCAACCGCAACACGATGCAAAATAAATTGCACGAGCTGCTGATACTTGTACCATGCACGGTACACGGTACCAAAATATACCCCTGAAGGTGTGCAATTTGGTGCTATCCTAGGAAATTTGTTTGGGCAAGCCTAGCTACGCGTGTCGCACGTTGCATGGTCGTCGATCAGAGGTATGCAAAAGCACCTATCTAGGGGAATTACTTTATGTTCTAGTAGCAAGTTCGATTTTCCGGTCCAGCACGGCAGTAATCCTGCATGCATACACTCCATGTACCAAAAATGTATCAACCTAGGCGTTGCTCAGTAGCTTTTGGCGGCACATGTAAAAAGTATTCGAGTTCAGATTCTTGGAACTTTGCGTATTGTTCAAAACTAATAACGAAAACTAAATTATAAATGGGTAAAAGGCTAGGCGTTTCTCAGTAGCTTTTTTGCGCCACGTGGCAAAAGTATTCGAGTTCAGATTTCTGGGACTTAGCGTATTTTTCAAAATTGATTATGCAAATTGAAGTACAAATGGGGCATTAGCTAGGCGTTGCCCAGTAGCTTTTGGCGCCACATGGAGGAAGTAGTCGAGTTCAAATTTCTGGGACGTAGCGTAGTTTTCAATCATAATAAACCGAATCAAACATAAAAATCATGAAACTTACACCACGTCCCTAGGTTATGCACAAAACGTAACGATAAAGTGCCGGCCAGGTTAGAGGTGCACCAAAATTGTGTACCGATTAGGAAAAGTACTCTATGTTCCTATGACTTGGGTGAAAAGTGTTGATTAACTGCTGGTTAGGATAGACAGTTGCTTATCGTACACATCGCAAACGAACACCCCTTAGTGAGCAGTAGCAGAAGTCGATGGAACAAAGCGAATGCATTACAAACTGATCAAGTAAAATAAGGAACGCTACGTACTAGGACTTCTTTCCAAGAATGGTGTCCGCGACGGGAGGGCAAGCGTCCTTCCCAGGTTTCCCTAGTAAACCTTGTATGGTAAACATACCCAAGCGTGTCCGTAAGCACGCAACGATAGTCACGAACGAGCACATACCTAGGGAAAGTACTCTACGTACTAGGACTTCTGTCCAAGAATGGTGTCCGCGACGGTCGGGCACTGTGACGCAATTACCAAATCCTAGAATCGTACAAGCAGTGTGTACAAACATAAACATTAACGCGTTCGCTCGGGCTGCGCCGTCCGTGTTGAACACAAATGTGGGTGATTATATGAGTGGATAGACAAAAACATGCGTGGCGAAGACAGTTTTCTGCACGATGTGCACATAGCTCATTTCGTCGTCCCGGGCTAATGGAAAAACACAAAAATATCGAGTATCTTTCTAGGTTTCTGTTATAAAAGGACAGGCCAAAAGGTGACCGGTTGAGATAAGCATTTTAAGCATACAAGCACTTTAATGCAACTTTTGATACAAAAACTAGGTACGTACACGTAGATTGTATCAACATGGACATCCATGATCGGGTACGCCCGGGCTGCGCCCTCCATGTTGTACTTTCCCTGATTGGTACACAATTTTGGTGCAAGTGTACCAACATGGACATCTATGAACGCGTACGCTCGAGATGCACCCTTCGTCTTGTACTTTCCCTGATCGGTACACAGTTTTGGTGCACGGCTATCCCGACCGGCAACTTGTACCTTTATCGACATCCATGAACACAAAGTGCGCGGAACAAAAATTGCTCGGTCAGACCTACAAAGTGCTATATCTCGAATACTAAACGTCGCAGATGGGTGTCGGTAGAACAATTTTAAATTCGTCTAATGATTCTACATCCGATTCTGGATAGTGGTTTTTCGACCACTTTTCAACATTTTGTGACACCCCGAACCTAGGGGCAGCTCCCTAGCTTTTTTCAAAAATGTGCACCGAACGGGCCAGAGAGCTCGAGTAGTCGAAAAAAATTTTTTTGCTAAAACCCCTCAAAACGTGTCAGGAACGCACCCTAGATGATGAAAAGTGCAACCAGAATGTCAATCGACAACATGCCCGGGGGTACAAATTTGCTCTACGCGTCCCTAGGTAGGGTACTTTTTCATACAAACATCAAAGTGTACGGTGCACAAAGTGCGCGGAACAAAACTTGCTCGGTCAGACCTAGGACGGGCCATATCTCGAATACTAAACGTCGCAGATGGGTGTCGTAGATCAATTTTAAGTTCGTCTAACGATTCTACATCCGATTCTGGATAGTGGTTTTTCGACCACTTTTCAACATTTTGTGACACCCCGAACCTAGGGGCAGCTCCCTAGCTTTTTTCAAAAATGTGCACCGAACGGGCCAGAGAGCTCGAGTAGTCGAAAATTTTTTTTTTTGCTAAAACCCCTCAAAACGTGTCAGGAACGCACCCTAGATGATGAAAAGTGCAACCAGAATGTCAATCGACAACATGCCCGGGGGTACAAATTTGCTCTACGCGTCCCTAGGTAGGGTACTTTTTCATACAAACATCAAAGTGTACGGTGCACAAAGTGCTCGGAACAAAAATTGCTCGGTCAGACCTAGGACGGGCCATATCTCGAATACTAAACGTCGCAGATGGGTGTCGTAGAACAATTTTAAGTTCGTCTAACGATTCTACATCCGATTCTGGATAGTGGTTTTTCGACCACTTTTCAACATTTTGTGACACCCCGAACCTAGGGGCAGCTCCCTAGCTTTTTTCAAAAATGTGCACCGAACGGGCCAGAGAGCTCGAGTAGTCGAAAATTTTTTTTTTTTGCTAAAACCCCTCAAAACGTGTCAGGAACGCACCCTAGATGATGAAAAGTGCAACCAGAATGTCAATCGACAACATGCCCGGGGGTACAAATTTGCTCTACGCGTCCCTAGGTAGGGTACTTTTTCATACAAACATCAAAGTGTACGGTGCACAAAGTGCGCGGAACAAAAATTGCTCGGTCAGACCTAGGACGGGCCATAACTCGAATACTAAACGTCGCAGATGGGTGTCGTAGAACAATTTTAAGTTCGTCTAATGATTCTACATCCGATTCTGGATAGTGGTTTTTCGACCACTTTTCAACATTTTTGTGACACCCCGAACCTAGGGGCAGCTCCCTAGCTTTTTTCAAAAATGTGCACCGAACGGGCCAGAGAGCTCGAGTAGTCGAAAATTTTTTTTTTTGCTAAAACCCCTCAAAACGTGTCAGGAACGCACCCTAGATGATGAAAAGTGCAACCAGAATGTCAATCGACAACATGCCCGGGGGTACAAATTTGCTCTACGCGTCCCTAGGTAGGGTACTTTTTCATACAAACATCAACGTGTACGGTGCACAAAGTGCGCGGAACAAAAATTGCTCGGTCAGACCTGGTACGGGCCATAACTCGAATACTAAACGTCGCAGCTGGGTGTCGTAGAACAATTTTAAGTTCGTCTAATGATTCTACATCCGATTCTGGATAGTGGTTTTTCGACCACTTTTCAACATTTTGTGACACCCCGAACCTAGGGGCAGCTCCCTAGCTTTTTTCAAAAATGTGCACCGAACGGGCCAGAGAGCTCGAGTAATCGAAAATTTTTTTTTTGCTAAAACCCCTCAAAACGTGTAGAAAACTGATTTTAGATGATAAAAAGTGCAACCAGAACGTCAAACGACAACTTTGTTGGGGGTACCCTTTTTACTCTACGGGCCACTAGCTTAGGCGCGCCAACAGCGCTTTCCTCTCGGGTTCCCATTTTTTTGCCCTCCTGGGATTATGATCATTTACTCATTGCCTACTATAGGGAAGGTACCTTGCTCCGAGGTCAAAAATGAAGATTTCACCAAATCGTAGTTTTAACCTCTATTTAGTCGTAGGAGCATGGTTTGCAGTGTCCGTGGGTCATATAAGCCCCCGTTTGGGTCATACGTCCCCTCCCCGATGAAAATCGTCATATGACTATAGGCCGAACTTATGAAGCAAAAGTGGTGTCTGGTGGGTTCTGCCGATGATCTTAACCTATGATTTTGAGTTTCCACCCTTTCAAAACGTTTCCTGGAGCAGTACATCACGGGTCTACGGACCCAAAGACTTCGTTGCGATGGTTTCAAGCATAAAAGTTGTAACAGCTAAGGGTTTTTAATACGCGTATATTAAATCCTTGCTTGAAACTAAGCTTCGTTGTCTTTAAACTCTGCAAGACCAATCGAACTTCTTAGGGAAACTCGAAGGATTCACGCTAAGCCGGTGGTGCAGGGCACATAGCGTGATGAAACCGGGTTTCCCTACCAAATGTGGCATATTTTTTTCCCTGAGAGCGAAGCTCAGACCCACGTAGGGGAGAGCGAAGTGGAACTTAAATGTTCAATGCAGCAAATGTTCGCCATGCGGATAAACAAGTTGGAATAGTTCAATGTAGTGTAATGCAAACACGAATCGCAAATAACGATACGGGACCCAGAAGCAATTCTGCGGATCCCTCGGGGAGTGGTGAGTTGATATAAATTAGAGGTGAAAATCCAAGTTGTTCGGGCTCCGGCTCGGCAGCCGATACGAGGTTCCTGTTGAGCTTGTTTGTACATCGCGCAGAGGCGCCGTTCGGTTCTAGCAATGATTCCCGCCACCATGTTCCATGCGTGCAGAGATCCGTTAGAGCTCGTTCAATGTGTCCCGCCGTGATTACGAAAAAGTCCAACAGTTGACTTAGTTGGGTGTGCGTCAAGTAATCGCGCAGAGATGCCGATCGGTGCCTAGCAATGTTTCCCGTCACAAGGTGGTATTGGCACCTGT
>NW_026902599.1:0-5000 GCF_943734735.2 Anopheles gambiae | reverse complement strand
GTCCGTAAGCACGCAACGATAGTCACGAACGAGCACATACCTAGGGAAAAGTACTCTACGTACTAGGACTTCTGTCCAAGAATGGTGTCCGCGACGGTCGGGCACTGTGACGCAATTACCAAATCCTAGAATCGTACAAGCAGTGTGTACAAACATAAACATTAACGCGTTCGCTCGGGCTGCGCCGTCCGTGTTGAACACAAATGTGGGTGATTATATGAGTGGATAGACAAAAACATGCGTGGCGAAGACAGTTTTCTGCACGATGTGCACATAGCTCATTTCGTCGTCCCGGGCGAATGGAAAAACACAAAAATATCGAGTATCTTTCTAGGTTTCTGTTATAAAAGGACAGGCCAAAAGGTGACCGGTTGAGATAAGCATTTTAAGCATACAAGCACTTTATTGCAACTTTTGATACAAAAACTAGGTACGTACACGTAGATTGTATCAACATGGACATCCATGATCGGGTACGCCCGGGCTGCGCCCTCCATGTTGTACTTTCCCTGATTGGTACACAATTTTGGTGCAAGTGTACCAACATGGACATCTATGAACGCGTACGCTCGAGATGCACCCTTCGTCTTGTACTTTCCCTGATCGGTACACAGTTTTGGTGCACGGCTATCCCGACCGGCAACTTGTACCTTTATCGACATCCATGAACACAAAGTGCGCGGAACAAAAATTGCTCGGTCAGACCTACAAAGTGCTATATCTCGAATACTAAACGTCGCAGATGGGTGTCGTAGAACAATTTTAAATTCGTCTAATGATTCTACATCCGATTCTGGATAGTGGTTTTTCGACCTACTTTTCAACATTTTGTGACACCCCGAACCTAGGGGCAGCTCCCTAGCTTTTTTCAAAAATGTGCACCGAACGGGCCAGAGAGCTCGAGTAGTCGAAAATTTTTTTTTTGCTAAAACCCCTCAAAACGTGTCAGGAACGCACCCTAGATGATGAAAAGTGCAACCAGAATGTCAATCGACAACATGCCCGGGGGTACAAATTTGCTCTACGCGTCCCGAGGTAGGGTACTTTTTCATACAAACATCAAAGTGTACGGGTGCACAAAGTGCGCGGAACAAAAATTGCTCGGTCAGACCTAGGACGGGGCCATAACTCGAATACTAAACGTCGCAGATGGGTGTCGTAGAACAATTTTAAGTTCGTCTAATGATTCTACATCCGATCTGGATAGTGGTTTTTTCGACCACTTTTCAACATTTTTGTGACACCCCGAAACCTAGGGCAGCTCCCTAGCTTTTTTCAAAATGTGCACCGAACGGGCCAGAGAGCTCGAGTAGTCGAAAATTTTTTTTTTTGCTAAAACCCCTCAAAACGTGTCAGGAACGCACCCTAGATGATGAAAAGTGCAACCAGAATGTCAATCGACAACATGCCCGGGGGTACAAATTTGCTATACGCGTCCCTAGGTAGGGTACTTTTTCATACAAACATCAACGTGTACGGTGCACAAAGTGCGCGGAACAAAAATTGCTCGGTCAGACCTAGGACGGGCCATAACTCGAATACTAAACGTCGCAGATGGGTGTCGTAGAACAATTTTAAGTTCGTCTAATGATTCTACATCCGATTCTGGATAGTGGTTTTTTCGACCACTTTTCAACATTTTGTGACACCCCGAACCTAGGGCAGCTCCCTAGCTTTTTTCAAAAATGTGCACCGAACGGGCCAGAGAGCTCGAGTAGTCGAAAATTTTTTTTTTTTTTGCTAAAACCCCTCAAAACGTGTCAGGAACGCACCCTAGATGATGAAAAGTGCAACCAGAATGTCAATCGACAACATGCCCGGGGGTACAAATTTGCTCTACGCGTCCCTAGGTAGGGTACTTTTTCATACAAACATCAAAGTGTACGGTGCACAAAGTGCGCGGAACAAAAATTGCTCGGTCAGACCTAGGACGGGCCATAACTCGAATACTAAACGTCGCAGATGGTGTCGTAGAACAATTTTAAGTTCGTCTAATGATTCTACATCCGATTCTGGATAGTGGTTTTTTCGACCACTTTTCAACATTTTGTGACACCCCGAACCTAGGGGCAGCTCCCTAGCTTTTTTCAAAAATGTGCACCGACGGGCCAGAGAGCTCGAGTAGTCGAAAATTTTTTTTTTTGCTAAAACCCCTCAAAACGTGTCAGGAACGCACCCTAGATGATGAAAAGTGCAACCAGAATGTCAATCGACAACATGCCCGGGGGTACAAATTTGCTATACGCGTCCCTAGGTAGGGTACTTTTTCATACAAACATCAACGTGTACGGTGCACAAAGTGCGCGGAACAAAAATTGCTCGGTCAGACCTAGGACGGGCCATAACTCGAATACTAAACGTCGCAGATGGGTGTCGTAGAACAATTTTAAGTTCGTCTAATGATTCTACATCCGATTCTGGATAGTGGTTTTTCGACCACTTTTCAACATTTTGTGACACCCCGACCTAGGGGCAGCTCCCTAGCTTTTTTCAAAAATGTGCACCGAACGGGCCAGAGAGCTCGAGTAGTCGAAAATTTTTTTTTTGCTAAAACCCCTCAAAACGTGTCAGGAACGCACCCTAGATGATGAAAAGTGCAACCAGAATGTCAATCGACAACATGCCGGGGGTACAAATTTGCTATACGCGTCCCTAGGTAGGGTACTTTTTCATACAAAAATCAACGTGTACGGTGCACAAAGTGCGCGGAACAAAAATTGCTCGGTCAGACCTAGGACGGGCCATAACTCGAATACTAAACGTCGCAGATGGGTGTCGTAGAACAATTTTAAGTTCGTCTAATGATTCTACATCCGATTCTGGATAGTGGTTTTTCGACCACTTTTCAACATTTTGTGACACCCCGAACCTAGGGGCAGCTCCCTAGCTTTTTTCAAAAATGTGCACCGAACGGGCCAGAGAGCTCGAGTAGTCGAAAATTTTTTTTTTTTGCTAAAACCCCTCAAAACGTGTCAGGAACGCACCCTAGATGATGAAAAGTGCAACCAGAATGTCAATCGACAACATGCCCCGGGGGTACAAATTTGCTCTACGCGTCCCTAGGTAGGGTACTTTTTCATACAAACATCAAAGTGTACGGTGCACAAAGTGCGCGGAACAAAAATTGCTCGGTCAGACCTAGGACGGGCCATAACTCGAATACTAACGTCGCAGATGGGTGTCGTAGAACAATTTTAAGTTCGTCTAATGATTCTACATCCGATTCTGGATAGTGGTTTTTCGACCACTTTTCAACATTTTGTGACACCCCGAACCTAGGGCAGCTCCCTAGCTTTTTTCAAAAATGTGCACCGAACGGGCCAGAGAGCTCGAGTAGTCGAAAATTTTTTTTTTTGCTAAAACCCCTCAAAACGTGTCAGGAACGCACCCTAGATGATGAAAAGTGCAACCAGAATGTCAATCGGACAACTTGCCCGGGGGTACAAATTTGCTCTACGCGTCCCTAGGTAGGGTACTTTTTCATACAAACATCAAAGTGTACGGTGCACAAAGTGCGCGGAACAAAAAATTGCTCGGTCAGACCTAGGACGGGCCATAACTCGAATACTAAACGTCGCAGATGGGTGTCGTAGAACAATTTTAAGTTCGTCTAATGATTCTACATCCGATTCTGGATAGTGGTTTTTTCGACCACTTTTCAACATTTTGTGACACCCCGAACCTAGGGGCAGCTCCCTAGCTTTTTTCAAAATGTGCACCGAACGGGCCAGAGAGCTCGAGTAGTCGAAAATTTTTTTTTTTGCTAAAACCCCCTCAAAACGTGTCAGGAACGCACCCTAGATGATGAAAAGTGCAACCAGAATGTCAATCGGACAACATTGCCCGGGGGTACAAATTTGCTATACGCGTCCCTAGGTAGGGTACTTTTTCATACAAACATCAACGTGTACGGTGCACAAAGTGCGCGGAACAAAATTGCTCGGTCAGACCTAGGACGGGCCATAACTCGAATACTAAACGTCCGCAGATGGGTGTCGTAGAACAATTTTAAGTTCGTCTAATGATTCTACATCCGATTCTGGATAGTGGTTTTTTCGACCACTTTTCAACATTTTGTGACACCCCGAACCTAGGGGCAGCTCCCTAGCTTTTTTCAAAAATGTGCACCGAACGGGCCAGAGAGCTCGAGTAGTCGAAAATTTTTTTTTTGCTAAAACCCCTCAAAACGTGTCAGGAACGCACCCTAGATGATGAAAAGTGCAACCAGAATGTCAATCGACAACATGCCCGGGGGTACAAATTTGCTCTACGCGTCCCTAGGTAGGGTACTTTTCTATACAAACATCAACGTGTACGGTGCACAAAGTGCGCGGAACAAAAATTGCTCGGTCAGACCTGGTACGGGCCATAACTCGAATACTAAACGTCGCAGCTGGGTGTCGTAGAACAATTTTAAGTTCGTCTAATGATTCTACATCCGATTCTGGATAGTGGTTTTTCGACCACTTTTCAACATTTTGTGACACCCCGAACCTAGGGGCAGCTCCTAGCTTTTTTCAAAAATGTGCACCGAACGGGCCAGAGAGCTCGAGTAATCGAAAATTTTTTTTTTGCTAAAACCCCTCAAAACGTGTAGAAAACTGATTTTAGATGATAAAAAGTGCAACCAGAACGTCAAACGACAACTTTGTTGGGGGTACCCTTTTTACTCTACGGGCCACTAGCTTAGGCGCGCCAACAGCGCTTTCCTCTCGGGTTCCCCATTTTTTTGCCCTCCTGGGATTATGATCATTTTACTCATTGCCTACTATAGGGAAGGTACCTTGCTTCGAGGTCAAACAATGAAGATTTCACCAAATCGTAGTTTTAACCTCTATTTAGTCGTAGGAGCATGGTTTGCAGTGTCCGTGGGTCATATAAGCCCCCGTTTGGGTCATACGTCCCCTCCCCGATGAAAATCGTCATATGACTATAGGCCGAACTTATGAAGCAAAAGTGGTGTCTGGTGGGTTCTGCCGATGATCTTAACCTATGATTTT
>NW_026902598.1:110000-111972 GCF_943734735.2 Anopheles gambiae | reverse complement strand
TACGCACGCTTTGCGTCTCAAGATCTATTCGTATTGCACGATGATCAGAGTTCATATAGCCAGATAACACCTCCCACTTAAATGATCTTGCAACTGTTCTGCTCGCAAAAGTAAGATCAACTACTGACGTACGCCCTGGTCCAACATAAGTTGGGGTGCTGCCGTCGTTCAATAAAATAGCGTCAATCTGCGCAAAGGTTGATAAGACCAACTCACCTCTTCGTTTCTGGGTTTCTCCACGCTCGCCAAGTTGGTTGTTCCAACTTGCTGACCAAGCGTTGAAGTCCCCCCCGATAACGAATTTGTGGATACCGGTTACGGCCATTACCGTGTTATCCAACATGTTCTGAAACTCTTCCATACTAAATCTAGGTGGCGCGTAAACGCTAACCACTCGCATATCACCTATGTCAACTATCATTAAACCCTTCAGAGCCTTACTGACTACCTTAACTGGTAAGTCCGCGTTAACCACTACCGCTGCTGTGTTATCGTCATTGCGTAACACTTTGACGTTGGTTGTTGCCAGATACGGATCTGCAATCAACACTATATCCGCAGATTCTTCCCTAATCGTTTGCCACATTAACTGAAATGCGGCATAACTATGATTCTGGTTATGTTGTAGCAACCTAACCATTATGATCTAATCGTTCGCCTTCTAGGACACATATAGCTGCCCGTTGCGTGAAGGTTCTGTGACCTCGTACCGCAATCTAAACACTTGACAGAGTTGGTACAAGCTTGCTTCTTGTGTCCACTCAAACCGCATTTCCAGCACAGATTACTTCTGTCTGGTTCCCTACAATGGTAGCTCGTATGGCCTACCTTCCAACACTTGTAGCATTTCTGCTCTTCCATAACCTCGCGGATATGGCATATCGACCAACCAACTTTCAGCTTTCCCAAATTCAGGAAGCTTTGAAAGTCTGGCAGCGATACGTTGATCCGTGCCCACTGCGTACCGGCCGCGCGGCCTTTCTTCATTTTGATTCGATCTATTTCAACCTCGATGTTGAGCTGTGCTTTGACAGACTCCGCAACCTCCTCTGGGGTGGTAATTTCATCGAGATGCATGATCTCAATCATTTTAGAAGGAGCTAGCGTTCTCACTGACGCCTTGCCCTTCACCGCTTCCTTAACCTTTGGGGCAATTGCACTAGCAGAACTACCCTGCTTAAGTTCTAGCAACATGCCTCCATTCTGGGCCCGTCGGACCTTGGAGATTGTCTCTCCAACCGATTTCAGAGCATCGGACTGCTTCATTTCCTTGAGCAATTTCGCCAGCTCCTCGGAAGTGCAGTCCGATATCAGCAGAGCCTCAGGCCGCTTCCTGGGCTTATTCTGCTTCTTCTTGCTCTTCTTCTTCTTCCTCTTATTAATGCTACCCTCATTAATATTCGGTCCGTTTCTCGGACTTGGAATATTTTCCACCGCTTCCCTAACAGGGGTCAACCTCGATGGTTGTTGTTGTTGTTGCAACCTTTGCAACCCACTTGGACCAGGCTGTTGGTCATCAGCCACTGGTCTTCTGCCTTTTCGCGTTTGCGGCCCGAATCCATCGTTACCGTCAAACGACGTTTGCGTTTGACGGTCGAGGACCTGCTGCATGCGATTAACGGCTCTGTACCTTCGAAATTCGGACATTACCTCATCGAGGAAGTCCATCATTACCGTTACTAGCGTAAAATGGGAAGACTCATCATCGAGTTTACTTATCCCAAAACGCATAGCCTCCATCCGATCTTGAAGATCCATGAACGCTTGGTCCGGATCTTTCTTGTCCACCCCCTTGGTCTTTTTGACCTTCTTAGTTTTAACGTTACTCATTCTATTGGGCTCAAACTCAGGCCCGCTATCCGCGTCTGTTTATGCAGTCTCCTATTTGGTTCCGTGGGTGGCTATGAAACAGGGAGCTCCACGCGAGGGTTGGCCCGCGCCCTTATGAGACGACGGGCTCAGTGCCGAACCG
>NW_026902598.1:95000-102500 GCF_943734735.2 Anopheles gambiae | reverse complement strand
AGTTTCCCTAAGAAGTTCGATTGGTCTTGCAGAGTTTAAAGACAACGAAGCTTAGTTTCAAGCAAGGATTTAATATACGCGTATTAAAAACCCTTAGCTGTTACAACTTTTATGCTTGAAACCATCGCAACGAAGTCTTTGGGTCCGTAGACCCGTGATGTACTGCTCCAGGAAACGTTTTGAAAGGGTGGAAACTCAAAATCATAGGTTAAGATCATCGGCAGAACCCACCAGACACCACTTTTGCTTCATAAGTTCGGCCTATAGTCATATGACGATTTTCATCGGGGAGGGGACGTATGACCCAAACGGGGGCTTATATGACCCACGGACACTGCAAACCATGCTCCTACGACTAAATAGAGGTTAAAACTACGATTTGGTGAAATCTTCATTTTTGACCTCGAAGCAAGGTACCTTCCCTATAGTAGGCAATGAGTAAATGATCATAATCCCAGGAGGGCAAAAAATGGGAACCCGAGAGGAAAGCGCTGTTGGCGCGCCTAAGCTAGTGGCCCGTAGAGTAAAAAGGGTACCCCCAACAAAGTTGTCGTTTGACGTTCTGGTTGCACTTTTTATCATCTAAAATCAGTTTTCTACACGTTTTGAGGGGTTTTAGCAAAAAAAAAATTT
Organism: Anopheles gambiae; assembly: GCF_943734735.2. NCBI lineage: Eukaryota > Metazoa > Arthropoda > Insecta > Diptera > Culicidae > Anopheles > Anopheles gambiae. Next base: position 101,867 of record NW_026902598.1, on the reverse strand, counting down.
TCGATTACTCGAGCTCTCTGGCCCGTTCGGTGCACATTTTTGAAAAAAGCTAGGGAGCTGCCCCTAGGTTCGGGGTGTCACAAAATGTTGAAAAGTGGTCGAAAAACCACTATCCAGAATCGGATGTAGAATCATTAGACGAACTTAAAATTGTTCTACGACACCCAGCTGCGACGTTTAGTATTCGAGTTATGGCCCGTACCAGGTCTGACCGAGCAATTTTTGTTCCGCGCACTTTGTGCACCGTACACGTTGATGTTTGTATGAAAAAGTACCCTACCTAGGGACGCGTAGAGCAAATTTGTACCCCCGGGCATGTTGTCGATTGACATTCTGGTTGCACTTTTCATCATCTAGGGTGCGTTCCTGACACGTTTTGAGGGGTTTTAGCAAAAAAAAAAATTTTCGACTACTCGAGCTCTCTGGCCCGTTCGGTGCACATTTTTGAAAAAAGCTAGGGAGCTGCCCCTAGGTTCGGGGTGTCACAAAATGTTGAAAAGTGGTCGAAAAACCACTATCCAGAATCGGATGTAGAATCATTAGACGAACTTAAAATTGTTCTACGACACCCATCTGCGACGTTTAGTATTCGAGTTATGGCCCGTCCTAGGTCTGACCGAGCAATTTTTGTTCCGCGCACTTTGTGCACCGTACACGTTGATGTTTGTATGAAAAAGTACCCTACCTAGGGACGCGTATAGCAAATTTGTACCCCCGGGCATGTTGTCGATTGACATTCTGGTTGCACTTTTCATCATCTAGGGTGCGTTCCTGACACGTTTTGAGGGGTTTTAGCAAAAAAAAAAATTTTCGACTACTCGAGCTCTCTGGCCCGTTCGGTGCACATTTTTGAAAAAAGCTAGGGAGCTGCCCCTAGGTTCGGGGTGTCACAAAATGTTGAAAAGTGGTCGAAAAACCACTATCCAGAATCGGATGTAGAATCATTAGACGAATTTAAAATTGTTCTACGACACCCATCTGCGACGTTTAGTATTCGAGTTATGGCCCGTCCTAGGTCTGACCGAGCAATTTTTGTTCCGCGCACTTTGTGCACCGTACACGTTGATGTTTGTATGAAAAAGTACCCTACCTAGGGACGCGTAGAGCAAATTTGTACCCCCGGGCATGTTGTCGATTGACATTCTGGTTGCACTTTTCATCATCTAGGGTGCGTTCCTGACACGTTTTGAGGGGTTTTAGCAAAAAAAAAATTTTCGACTACTCGAGCTCTCTGGCCCGTTCGGTGCACATTTTTGAAAAAAGCTAGGGAGCTGCCCCTAGGTTCGGGGTGTCACAAAATGTTGAAAAGTGGTCGAAAAACCACTATCCAGAATCGGATGTAGAATCATTAGACGAACTTAAAATTGTTCTACGACACCCATCTGCGACGTTTAGTATTCGAGTTATGGCCCGTCCTAGGTCTGACCGAGCAATTTTTGTTCCGCGCACTTTGTGCACCGTACACTTTGATGTTTGTATGAAAAAGTACCCTACCTAGGGACGCGTAGAGCAAATTTGTACCCCCGGGCATGTTGTCGATTGACATTCTGGTTGCACTTTTCATCATCTAGGGTGCGTTCCTGACACGTTTTGAGGGGTTTTAGCAAAAAAAAAAATTTTCGACTACTCGAGCTCTCTGGCCCGTTCGGTGCACATTTTTGAAAAAAGCTAGGGAGCTGCCCCTAGGTTCGGGGTGTCACAAAATGTTGAAAAGTGGTCGAAAAACCACTATCCAGAATCGGATGTAGAATCATTAGACGAACTTAAAATTGTTCTACGACACCCATCTGCGACGTTTAGTATTCGAGTTATGGCCCGTCCTAGGTCTGACCGAGCAATTTTTGTTCCGCGCACTTTGTGCACCGTACACGTTGATGTTTGTATGAAAAAGTACCCTACCTAGGGACGCGTATAGCAAATTTGTACCCCCGGGCATGTTGTCGATTGACATTCTGGTTGCACTTTTCATCATCTAGGGTGCGTTCCTGACACGTTTTGAGGGGTTTTAGCAAAAAAAAAAATTTTCGACTACTCGAGCTCTCTGGCCCGTTCGGTGCACATTTTTGAAAAAAGCTAGGGAGCTGCCCCTAGGTTCGGGGTGTCACAAAATGTTGAAAAGTGGTCGAAAAACCACTATCCAGAATCGGATGTAGAATCATTAGACGAACTTAAAATTGTTCTACGACACCCATCTGCGACGTTTAGTATTCGAGTTATGGCCCGTCCTAGGTCTGACCGAGCAATTTTTGTTCCGCGCACTTTGTGCACCGTACACTTTGATGTTTGTATGAAAAAGTACCCTACCTAGGGACGCGTAGAGCAAATTTGTACCCCCGGGCATGTTGTCGATTGACATTCTGGTTGCACTTTTCATCATCTAGGGTGCGTTCCTGACACGTTTTGAGGGGTTTTAGCAAAAAAAAAAATTTTCGACTACTCGAGCTCTCTGGCCCGTTCGGTGCACATTTTTGAAAAAAGCTAGGGAGCTGCCCCTAGGTTCGGGGGTGTCACAAAATGTTGAAAAGTGGTCGAAAAACCACTATCCAGAATCGGATGTAGAATCATTAGACGAACTTAAAATTGTTCTACGACACCCATCTGCGACGTTTAGTATTCGAGTTATGGCCCGTCCTAGGTCTGACCGAGCAATTTTTGTTCCGCGCACTTTGTGCACCGTACACGTTGATGTTTGTATGAAAAAGTACCCTACCTAGGGACGCGTATAGCAAATTTGTACCCCCGGGCATGTTGTCGATTGACATTCTGGTTGCACTTTTCATCATCTAGGGTGCGTTCCTGACACGTTTTGAGGGGTTTTAGCAAAAAAAAAAATTTTCGACTACTCGAGCTCTCTGGCCCGTTCGGTGCACATTTTTGAAAAAAGCTAGGGAGCTGCCCCTAGGTTCGGGGTGTCACAAAATGTTGAAAAGTGGTCGAAAAACCACTATCCAGAATCGGATGTAGAATCATTAGACGAACTTAAAATTGTTCTACGACACCCATCTGCGACGTTTAGTATTCGAGTTATGGCCCGTCCTAGGTCTGACCGAGCAATTTTTGTTCCGCGCACTTTGTGCACCGTACACTTTGATGTTTGTATGAAAAAGTACCCTACCTCGGGACGCGTAGAGCAAATTTGTACCCCCGGGCATGTTGTCGATTGACATTCTGGTTGCACTTTTCATCATCTAGGGTGCGTTCCTGACACGTTTTGAGGGGTTTTAGCAAAAAAAAAATTTTCGACTACTCGAGCTCTCTGGCCCGTTCGGTGCACATTTTTGAAAAAAGCTAGGGAGCTGCCCCTAGGTTCGGGGTGTCACAAAATGTTGAAAAGTGGTCGAAAAACCACTATCCAGAATCGGATGTAGAATCATTAGACGAATTTAAAATTGTTCTACGACACCCATCTGCGACGTTTAGTATTCGAGATATAGCACTTTGTAGGTCTGACCGAGCAATTTTTGTTCCGCGCACTTTGTGTTCATGGATGTCGATAAAGGTACAAGTTGCCGGTCGGGATAGCCGTGCACCAAAACTGTGTACCGATCAGGGAAAGTACAAGACGAAGGGTGCATCTCGAGCGTACGCGTTCATAGATGTCCATGTTGGTACACTTGCACCAAAATTGTGTACCAATCAGGGAAAGTACAACATGGAGGGCGCAGCCCGGGCGTACCCGATCATGGATGTCCATGTTGATACAATCTACGTGTACGTACCTAGTTTTTGTATCAAAAGTTGCAATAAAGTGCTTGTATGCTTAAAATGCTTATCTCAACCGGTCACCTTTTGGCCTGTCCTTTTATAACAGAAACCTAGAAAGATACTCGATATTTTTGTGTTTTTCCATTCGCCCGGGACGACGAAATGAGCTATGTGCACATCGTGCAGAAAACTGTCTTCGCCACGCATGTTTTTGTCTATCCACTCATATAATCACCCACATTTGTGTTCAACACGGACGGCGCAGCCCGAGCGAACGCGTTAATGTTTATGTTTGTACACACTGCTTGTACGATTCTAGGATTTGGTAATTGCGTCACAGTGCCCGACCGTCGCGGACACCATTCTTGGACAGAAGTCCTAGTACGTAGAGTACTTTCCCTAGGTATGTGCTCGTTCGTGACTATCGTTGCGTGCTTACGGACACGCTTGGGTATGTTTACCATACAAGGTTTACTAGGGAAACCTGGGAAGGACGCTTGCCCTCCCGTCGCGGACACCATTCTTGGAAAGAAGTCCTAGTACGTAGCGTTCCTTATTTTACTTGATCAGTTTGTAATGCATTCGCTTTGTTCAATCGACTTCTGCTACTGCTCACTAAGGGGTGTTCGTTTGCGATGTGTACGATAAGCAACTGTCTATCCTAACCAGCAGTTAATCAACACTTTTCACCCAAGTCATAGGAACATAGAGTACTTTTCCTAATCGGTACACAATTTTGGTGCACCTCTAACCTGGCCGGCACTTTATCGTTACGTTTTGTGCATAACCTAGGGACGTGGTGTAAGTTTCATGATTTTTATGTTTGATTCGGTTTATTATGATTGAAAACTACGCTACGTCCCAGAAATTTGAACTCGACTACTTCCTCCATGTGGCGCCAAAAGCTACTGGGCAACGCCTAGCTAATGCCCCATTTGTACTTCAATTTGCATAATCAATTTTGAAAAATACGCTAAGTCCCAGAAATCTGAACTCGAATACTTTTGCCACGTGGCGCAAAAAAGCTACTGAGAAACGCCTAGCCTTTTACCCATTTATAATTTAGTTTTCGTTATTAGTTTTGAACAATACGCAAAGTTCCAAGAATCTGAACTCGAATACTTTTTACATGTGCCGCCAAAAGCTACTGAGCAACGCCTAGGTTGATACATTTTTGGTACATGGAGTGTATGCATGCAGGATTACTGCCGTGCTGGACCGAAAAATCGAACTTGCTACTAGAACGTAAAGTAATTCCCCTAGATAGGTGCTTTTGCATACCTCTGATCGACCACCATGCAACACGCGTAGCGACACGCGTAGCTAGGCTTGCCCAACCAAATTTCCTACTATAGCACCAAATTGCACACTTTCAGGGGTATAATTTGGTACCGTGTACCGTGCATGGTACAAGTATCAGCAGCTCGTGCAATTTATTTTGCATCGTGTTGCGGTTGCTGGTGCGTCGGGATAGGAGTATTTCGAGACTTTCGCCAAGCGTTGGTGCCATTTGGGGGATAATTAATGTTCTAGCCACAATAAACGTGCCACATAATGCCAATAAGGAAAAAGCCGTTTTCTAGGGACTTCCAGTCAAAATGTTTGCCATCAGCGCTTTCCTGTCGAGTTCAGGATCTGGGACTTAGCGTTTTTTTTTCACGATCCAATCCAACGACCAGATCGTGAATAAACAATTCATACAACAGTGCATCCCTTTAGAGAAGGAAAAAGCCGAATTCTAGGGAGCTCCAGTCCAAAAGGTTGTCATCAGCGCTCTCCTCTCGAGTTCAAGATTTGGGACTTAGCGTTTTTTTCGCGATCCAGCCAAAAGACCAGATCGGGAAATAAACAATTAATATAACTGTACTAGTACATCCCTTCAACTGAAGCAAGTGCACCATACATGACCCGTACGCCAATCATCCATGCACATGACACGTCAACTAAGTCAACACATGATACAACTTGGACAACTGACGGGTAAGTAGGTCATCTCGTACACGACGACACATCGACCAAACCAGGTCAACACGTCACATGCACAAGACATCCTACTACCAAGGCCGGCCACCTCGACACACGACGTGTTAACCGAACATGGTCAACAACACCATCATGTGCAAGGCAACCGGCCCAAACGGATTAACTTATACAACTTGTAACGAGCAGGTGTGTAAGCTTACTGGTTTGGTCGGCACGTTTCTCACATCAAGACAATCAAGTCGAGAACGAGGCACGCCGACAAGCTCACTAGTGTTACGTGTTCCGCTCCATACCGTGTCAAGTCACTCGTCTGACACGGAAGTAGCCAGCTCTTGTCCACTAGTGTAAAGGAACGGTCTCCAGACCAAGTCAAGTCACTCGTCTGACAAGGAAAGAGCACGCACCAAGCTTCACCAGAGCACGGCACCACGGTCCCCAGACCAAGATGGTTCGTTGCGCCATCGAGGAAGGGGCACGCGATCCCTTGCTACACTCAACTAAGTACACTCTTGCTCTCACAAAAGTATCCCCTGTGTCGACGTGGTCCCCAGACCAAGACGAGCTTGCGCACATCGAGGAAGGGGCACACGGACAAACCACCAAGCATGGGTCGCCTGAGAGGATCGATGCGAACGCATCTCTACAACTCGCAGCTCCCAGCCTGAAGTCCCGTCGTTTGCGGGCGGTTGATAGGTGTCGAAACTAGGTATATCCACGTTGGGCAGAGCTCAAGCCAACGGCGTTCCCAGTTACGGTACTAACACGTGCAGCGAACTCCACTCGTTGCGGCCTAGGTATAGCGGGATGAGACGCCGGGCTGCAGACGCAGACTCCAACGGATCTCAGAGGGTTGTTAGGCCCGCTAGCTTCCGAACACCTAATGGGTTTGAGAAGCGCTATCAGCTCGGATTGGCTACGACCTTAGAGGCGTTCAGGCATAATCCAGCGGACGTAGCGTCATACCAAAGTCCGGTCGGACTAGTATTGAGCCAGTGGTCCGTACCTGTGGTTCCTCTCGTACTGCACAGGAATTCCGTTAAGATAGCGACTATAAGCACACACCAGTAGGGTAAAACTAACCTGTCTCACGACGGTCTAAACCCAGCTCACGTTCCCTTGAAAGGGTGAACAATCCTACGCTTGGTGAATTTTGCTTCACAATGATAGGAAGAGCCGACA
>NW_026902598.1:90000-92500 GCF_943734735.2 Anopheles gambiae | reverse complement strand
AAGATCTGGTCCTGCAAACCGCCCGACAAATGGAAGTGGACGTGCTGGTTCTTTCCCACACGTATCGACCACCCGAGAACAACCCAAGATGGGCAGTTGATGCCTCCAAAAAGGTGGCAGTCGTGGCCACAGGACGATACCCTCTACAAGGACAATGGAGCAGTGATGTTCCAGGCCTTATAGCTGCCAAGGTGGGTGGCATCACCTTCCTAAGCTGCTACGCGCCACCCAGCCTGTCGCGGGAAGGATTTGCGGAATTCGTTGAAGCAATTGAATTGGAAGCCCAATCCCACCCTCAGGTAGTAGTTGCCGGAGACTTTAACGCTTGGCATGAGGAGTGGGGAAGCCAACGCAGCAATGAGCGTGGGGAAGTACTGCTCGAGGCGTCCCAGCAATTGGGCCTGCTGCTGATGAATCGAGGGAATGTGGCAACCTTTGTTGGAAACGGTGTGGCGACTGCCAGCGTTGTCGACGTGACCTTCGCCAGCTCGTCCATAGCTCAGCCGAGCACTTGGTTGGTAAGAAACACGGACACGCGATCTGACCATAGGTATATCACCTATTCGGTAGGCCCAGCGTCAGCAGACCAGCAGCGTAACCAAGGACAGTCACGTCAACGGGGCCAGCGAGAGCGTTTTCAACATGCAGGCACGCGATTTAAGACGAAACAGTTCTCGAAAGAGAATTTCCTGGCCACGCTACATGGCGAGGGATTCCGAGAGAAGGCAGTCAATCACCAGGGAATGATCTCGGCAATGATATCGGCCTGCGAGAAAACCATGCAAAGGATGACGTCGTCTTTCCCCGACCCTCATCGGGACGTTTACTGGTGGACGCCACTGATTGCTCTGCTTAGGCAAAACTGCGAGCAGACGAGAGATCGCATGCAGCAGACAAGTGATCTCCAGAACCGAAGTCTGGCTGCAGCCCAATACCGAACAGCTAAAGCTGAGCTGGATAGAGCTATACGTGCCAGCAAAAAGGCCGCCTTCCAGGAATTGATCGATGCTGCGGAGGAAAACGTTTTCGGAGCCGGGTACTTAGTAGTCCTCTCCCGTCTTCGCGGTGGAAGGGCCCCACCCGAGACGGAGAGAGCGAGGCTTGAAAGCATCGTTACAGAGCTTTTCCCGCAACATCCGCCCTTCAACTGGCCCAGCATCAGTTCCGAGGAAGAACAGGAACAGCCTGCAGACCAGCAGACTCCATGGACCCAAGTCACGATCCCGGAACTCCGTCTGATAGCTAGCACCATGCCGAACAAAAAAGCGCCGGGCCTTGACGGAATTCCGAACGCCGCTGTCAAGGCTGCAATCCTTGCGTACACGGACGTTTTCCAGGCGTTGTACCAAAGCTGTCTGGAAACGGCTACATTTCCAGCACCATGGAAACGACAGCGGTTGGTACTGCTCCCCAAGCCGGGGAAACCACCGGGTAGCAACGGGTCATACCGACCTTTGTGCATGCTGGATGCCTTAGGGAAAGTGCTGGAGAAGCTCATTCTAAACAGACTTCACAACCACCTGGAAGATCCTGCTGCGGTGAGGCTGTCAGACAGGCAGCATGGCTTCCGGAGGGGGCGATCTACAATTGGCGCCATTCGAACAGTGATCGAGGCTGGTCAGAGCGCGATGAGATTCCGCCGCACGAACGGGCGGGATAACAGGTTCCTGCTGGTCGTGTCAATGGATGTCAAGAATGCCTTCAATACGGCAAGCTGGCAGGCCATCGCCACTGCACTGCAGATGAAAGGAGTACCTGCTGGTCTGCAAAGAATCGTGAGGAGCTACTTCGAGAACCGAGAGTTGGTCTTCGAGACATCCGACGGCCCAGTAACTCGGTCCATCACGGCTGGTGTTCCACAGGGTTCGATTCTTGGCCCCACCCTGTGGAACACCATGTACGATGGAGTTCTGGACGTCGCCCTTCCGCAGGACTGCGAGATGGTGGCGTATGCTGACGACTTGGTGCTGCTGATTCCGGGCATCGACGTAAATGCAGTGAAGGCTGCAGCCGAGGAGGCGGTCGCCAGTGTCTCTCACTGGATGGCTCAACATCATCTCCAGATTGCGCCGGAAAAGACGGAGTGCGTGCTTATCTCCAGCACGAAGAACCCTACGCAGGTCACCATAAGAGTAGGGGACGTGGAGGTGACATCTTCCCGCACGATGCGTTACCTTGGGGTGACCCTTCACGATCACCTATCGTGGCTGCCCCATGTCCGAGAGGTAACCACTCGGGCAAGGAAGATAGCAGATGCCGTTACCCGCCTCTTGCGCAACCACAGTGGACCAAAGACCAGCAAAGCGCGACTGTTGGCCTCGGTCGCAGAGTCGGTCATCCGATATGCTGCGCCCATCTGGCATGGCGAGGTGACGAAGAGAGAGTGTCGTCGACTTTTGGAGAGGGTTCAGCGAGTCTCAGCACGGAGGGTGGCACGCACCTTCCGTACCGTAAGGTATGAGACCGCCACCCTCCTCGCCGGGCTGACCCCCATCTGTCT
>NW_026902598.1:77500-82500 GCF_943734735.2 Anopheles gambiae | reverse complement strand
AACACGTGCAGGAACTCGTGGACGAAGGCATGTCCACTGAGAACCTGCGAGAGGTAGAAATCTACCTCTCCGTGTTTCCGCCCCGTCCACAGGCGCACGTCTGGCACTTGTCGGTGGGCCCAACGTAAGTAGCGGCTGGTGTTATTCGCCGCCTCGTCGTCCCACTGTTGCTGCCACAGCTGCAGCGATGACTCCTTTTCCTCCTGGCGAATCGCCTCTCGACTGCTGTCCGGGCTTAACTGCAGTCGGTTGTAGCAGCGGGCGTCTTCCTTCACCAGGAGGTGGTATGGCAGTTCTCCGGCTAAAACCACCGCTACCTCGCAGCTCGTGGAATGGAAGGCGCTCGTGATGCCCTGGGCCAGGGGGCGCTGCACGCGATCCAATATCCGCCTGCACCACTGTAGGTCCGAGGCTTCCGCCCAGACGGGTGCGCCATAGCGGATAATGGACGCGGCCACTGCGGCGAGCAGCTTCCGCTTGCTCACTTGGGGGCCGCTGTGGTTGCGCATGACGACACGCAATGCTCGCACCACACGGAGGGCATTGTCCGCGACCATCTCGACGTGTGGGCGCCACGACAGGTGGTCGTGTAGCATGACCCCCAAGTAGCGGATCGACCGCTTCGAGCGCACTTCCACTCCACAGATGTTCACAGGGATGTTTTTGTATCCGCTTCGCTTGCTCGACACCATCAGCAGCTCCGTCTTCTCCGGCGCCAGGGAGAGTTTGTGCCGCACCATCCAGCTGTTGACCGCTGCCACCGCTTCCTCCGCAATCGCTGCTGCGTGTTCAGGAGTTGTCCCCGCTGCCAGGATCGCAAGATCATCGGCGAATCCCACGATGGAGGCGCCCTCAGGGAGCTCTACGGCTAGCACACCGTCGTACATTATGTTCCACAGTGTGGGGCCCAATATGGACCCCTGTGGAACACCTGCCGATACTCGGCGGGTAACCGGCCCGTCCGCCGTGTCGTACGTAAGCTCCCTGTCGGCGAAGTAGTCCTGCAGTATGCGGCACAACTGCACGGGGACTCCCTTCGCCTGGAGCGCCTCGGCGATGCTCTGCCAGCTAGCCGTGTTGAACGCGTTACGGACGTCCAGGGCCACAACCATGAGGCAGCGCCGGTCACGGTTGTTTGTCCTTCCAAAGGACTTCGCCCTTCGTCCCGCGTCCACGACCTGCTGGATGGCCTGCAGAGTCGATCGCCCTCGCCGGAATCCGAACTGCTGCTCAGACAGTTGCGGACTCTCTGGATCCTCGATGTATTCGTTGAGCCGGTTCAACAGCAGCCGCTCCAAAGCCTTGCCCGTATTATCGAGCAGGCAAATCGGGCGGAAGGACGACGGCTCGCCCGGTGATTTGCCTGGCTTTGGCAGGAGCACCAGTCGCTGCTTTTTCCACGGCTGCGGAAAGCAGGACGTGTCCAGGCACTCCTGAAACACCCGGCGGAAGGGCTCCGGTTGCTGCCTGAGAGCAACCGTAAGGGCGGCGTTCGGTACTCCATCAAGCCCAGGAGCCTTCCGCGGGTGCATACTGGCTGCTATATTCTCCAGCTCGGTCAGGCCGATCGATCGGAGCGGCGCCATGTTGCCAACTCGGAGATCGGGCCACTCTACCGGCGGATGAACCGGGAACAAGGCGTCGACAATTCGCCGCAGTTCTGCTGGATCGCGTTCCGGGGCTGAGCGGGCCGCCTGGAACCAGTGGAAGACCTTCCGGAAAAAGTTTCCGGTTTCATCCTCCCTGATCGACAGCAAGAACCGGTCGAACGCCTCGTTCTTGCTCACACGAATAGCCTTCCGAAGGCTCTCCCTGGCAGCTGCGAGTTCCGTTTGGAGCTGTTCGTTGGGCGGAATGGTCCTCATCGCCATTTGCTCCTTTCTGGAGAGTTCTTCGATCATCGTCTGGATCGCCGGAGTCCACCAGTAAGCTGGCCGACCTGTGTGGTCCTGCGCTGGGAAGACCCGCGACATCGTCTCGTCGCAGACGCTGGTCAGCGACTCGACCAAGCTTTCGACGCTGTTAGCTTGACGGGCGAACCCAGTCATGGCCAGAGCTTTCCCGAAAAGCTGGGAGTCAAACTGACTGGTCTTCCAGCGCGTACCGGCATTGCTTACGCGGGCCGGGCGCTGTCCACGCCGTGCTGCCCGATCCCTCGATGATGGTGGACTCACGCCAACCTCGTACCGGACGTAACGGTGATCACTGAGCGTTACCACGTCGGGAACGCGCCAGCCTCGGGTGCTGTCCTCGCGCGGGTCGAGACGGCTGATCACACTACTGGCGAACGTAACGTCCGGTCGGCTGGGCGGAAACCGAGTTGTGTCCGCTCGGTTCCCCTTGAACGTTGGCAGACAGTCTGCCTTGTTCAGTAGCACCAGCCCGAGGTTGTCCGCCAACTGGAGAAGCTCCAAGCCCTTCAGGCAAGTCCTGCTGCTTCCCCAGTCCAGGTGCATGGCGTTGAAATCGCCGGCCAGGAGAACCCGGCTGCACCCGCGGACGATCAGGTCGATCTTTTCCATAATGCTCCGGAACTCTGGAACTCCTGTCTGCGGCGACACATAGCAGCTCACCACAGCGATTCCACCGACGTCGGCCGCAACCACACCGAGGGTCTGACGGTGCCTGATACGCTGTATCGGCAGCCGGTTGCCGTTGACGACGATGGCAACCGTCTTACTCTCGTCCGTTACCCAATTGCCGTTATTGCGCGGTACGCAATAGGGCTCGGACAAGAGCAGAACGTCAAGACCCTCGGTGGTCAACACATGCAACGCCAGGTCCTGGGCGTTCTCGCAATGGTTGGCGTTGAACTGCAGGACGTTCAACATTGTGGTTGCGGGCCTGGGCACATGGGGGCGGCGATGCGATGTGGGCCGCCACAAACGATGCACTTCGGATCGCAGGTGCATGATGCCGCGCGATGATCCGTGGCTCCGCAGCGCAGGCATAGGCCGGAACGATCCACGCCGGCGCAGTCTGCAGTGGTGTGTCCACGCTCCAAGCAGCGGAAACAGCGAACCGCGCTTCGCTGCTGTTTTGGCGCGCTGCGCACCAGGCACGCCGAGTATCCAACAAGGATACGTTTGTCCGCCAGAAGGTCAGCGTCCCTCCGTGGAAGTCGGACACGGGCACGCTGCGTCCCATCACGACGCTCCCACAAGGACGTGGTTGCTGCAACTACTGTGCGTTCCAGCGCCCGCTGCAGACCGCGTTCCACATCCTCTTTTGTGGCCAACATGTCGATGCCGGTAATCATCACCTCGGCCATCTCCGTGATGATCCGGCCAGTGGCCAAATCACCGACCTCCTCCTGGATGCGCAGCAGCAGCACAGCGGCGTCTGCATCCTGGTTAAGCGAGAGACGAAGGGAGTCGCGTGACGTGCGGTAGCCCTGCTTGACTCCCTTGTTCTCGTCGGCCAGTCGCGGATTTAGCCGTATCTTCTCAAACAGCGCCTTGTACGAGCATCCCTCGGCCGGCTCAAAGATGAGCTGGTCCTGCCGATGGCGTGCTGGACGCTGGCGCTCCTGGCGCAACTGCTCACTGCGCTGCGCCTGTACAGCAGTTGGCCGCTGCTGGTGTTGTTGCTGCTGCTGTTGTTGCTGCCGACGCTGTTGCTGCTGCTGCGTGCCGGCGACCGCCTGTCGCTGTGGTTGCCGCTGCTGCTGCTGTTGTTGTTGCTGCTGCTGGTGTTCCTGCTGCTGCTGCTGCTGGGGGGGCTGGCGGGGTTTCCCCTTAGCCATGCCACGATATTTGCGGCGGACGACCTCAGCGAAGCTGGGCTGCTCCACTTGCCGAATGCCTTCTCCTGTTGGCGCCTGGGGGGCCGGGAGCGTTACCGCCGCTGTCCCTGACGGACCGGGTTGTGCTTGCGGCTGTTGCCCGCGTTGCCAACAGAGCTCCTGGCGCAGTTGCTTCCCCATATCACGGATCTCTGCCAGCAGAGCATCCCGCTCCTTCTTAGCTTCCGCTTCGGCGGAAAGCCTGGCCTGCTGTGCCTCCGCCAGCTGCTTCTGCAGTCCCTCTACAATGGCCTGAAGACTTGTCACCGTCTTCATGAGTTCCGCCTTCTCTGCCTTCTCCGCCTGCAACATCAGGTGCAGACGAACCTCATTTTCCTCGTTCGAACGTGCAGCAAGGGGTGTACGTCCAGTGTCAATTTTGGCTGACACTGCGGTTTTCTTCTGAACCGCACCCATGCCGCAATCGACGGATGGCTGCCGAGGCCTCAAACTGCGATTTGGGAGTTCCATCTTCGAGGTAAACTCCCTTGTGGGTCAAGACAATCCTGGGGATCGATATGACCCCGTGGGGTCGAGATGACCCCAGAGATGCTGCGTCGCCCAGCTGCTGTGATTCTGGCCCCTGGAGGAGACGGGGGGAAGGGGGGAGGGGGAAAAATAATTTTCCCGTGTTTTTTAAGTCGCTCTACACCCCTCCACAGCTTCCCCGAATTTTTCAAATTATTTGAGCGAATTCGAAAAATTCGAGCAGTTTTCGAGTTGCACAAACTGGTCGAATCGAGCAGATTCGAGCTCCCGAGGGCACTACCCACCTTCCCAGAATTTTCCGCACACTTTTTTAAAAAATCGGGCAGTTTTCAAGCAGTAACGGTAAGTTCAAATTTTTGTCCCCTGGGAACTGCTCGCCGAAAAATTTTTGTCGCCTGGGTATTGCTTGTCACTCAGGTGTCACCACAAACTGTCAAAAATTTTTTTCACGATTTTCACTATTTTTTTTGATTGGATCGTATTGTTCGCATCGAAACAAACCCAACGGTGAAAACCGCACACAAATCCGACCAAAACTCGCGAAGTTATTAGCGATTTTCTATTAAACTCCTTTTCCCGGAGACACGTGCTCCGGCGGTAGCACCCCCGACACTTTTTTACCACGTTGTTTTCCGGCGATTTACGTCCGTTTTTCGTCCGGTTTTTTGCAAACACTCGATCACGGGCACGAACACTACCGTTTCCGGCCACTTCCGGCGCTCGTGGA
>NW_026902598.1:70000-75000 GCF_943734735.2 Anopheles gambiae | reverse complement strand
CACTAGTGATGGTACACCACCGTGATACGGGAGACATTGCTAACGGCCACTCTGCACAGGTGCCAATACCACCTTGTGACGGGAAACATTGCTAGGCACCGATCGGCATCTCTGCGCGATTACTTGACGCACACCCAACTAAGTCAACTGTTGGACTTTTTCGTAATCACGGCGGGACACATTGAACGAGCTCTAACGGATCTCTGCACGCATGGAACATGGTGGCGGGAATCATTGCTAGAACCGAACGGCGCCTCTGCGCGATGTACAAACAAGCTCAACAGGAACCTCGTATCGGCTGCCGAGCCGGAGCCCGAACAACTTGGATTTTCACTTCTAATTTATATCAACTCACCACTCCCCGAGGGATCCGCAGAATTGCTTCTGGGTCCCGTATCGTTATTTGCGATTCGTGTTTGCATTACACTACATTGAACTATTCCAACTTGTTTATCCGCATGGCGAACATTTGCTGCATTGAACATTTAAGTTCCACTTCGCTCTCCCCTACGTGGGTCTGAGCTTCGCTCTCAGGGAAAAAATATGCCACATTTGGTAGGGAAACCCGGTTTCATCACGCTATGTGCCCTGCACCACCGGCTTAGCGTGAATCCTTCGAGTTTCCCTAAGAAGTTCGATTGGTCTTGCAGAGTTTAAAGACAACGAAGCTTAGTTTCAAGCAAGGATTTAATATACGCGTATTAAAAACCCTTAGCTGTTACAACTTTTATGCTTGAAACCATCGCAACGAAGTCTTTGGGTCCGTAGACCCGTGATGTACTGCTCCAGGAAACGTTTTGAAAGGGTGGAAACTCAAAATCATAGGTTAAGATCATCGGCAGAACCCACCAGACACCACTTTTGCTTCATAAGTTCGGCCTATAGTCATATGACGATTTTCATCGGGGAGGGGACGTATGACCCAAACGGGGGCTTATATGACCCACGGACACTGCAAACCATGCTCCTACGACTAAATAGAGGTTAAAACTACGATTTGGTGAAATCTTCATTTTTGACCTCGAAGCAAGGTACCTTCCCTATAGTAGGCAATGAGTAAATGATCATAATCCCAGGAGGGCAAAAAATGGGAACCCGAGAGGAAAGCGCTGTTGGCGCGCCTAAGCTAGTGGCCCGTAGAGTAAAAAGGGTACCCCCAACAAAGTTGTCGTTTGACGTTCTGGTTGCACTTTTTATCATCTAAAATCAGTTTTCTACACGTTTTGAGGGGTTTTAGCAAAAAAAAAATTTTCGATTACTCGAGCTCTCTGGCCCGTTCGGTGCACATTTTTGAAAAAAGCTAGGGAGCTGCCCCTAGGTTCGGGGTGTCACAAAATGTTGAAAAGTGGTCGAAAAACCACTATCCAGAATCGGATGTAGAATCATTAGACGAACTTAAAATTGTTCTACGACACCCAGCTGCGACGTTTAGTATTCGAGTTATGGCCCGTACCAGGTCTGACCGAGCAATTTTTGTTCCGCGCACTTTGTGCACCGTACACGTTGATGTTTGTATGAAAAAGTACCCTACCTAGGGACGCGTAGAGCAAATTTGTACCCCCGGGCATGTTGTCGATTGACATTCTGGTTGCACTTTTCATCATCTAGGGTGCGTTCCTGACACGTTTTGAGGGGTTTTAGCAAAAAAAAAAATTTTCGACTACTCGAGCTCTCTGGCCCGTTCGGTGCACATTTTTGAAAAAAGCTAGGGAGCTGCCCCTAGGTTCGGGGTGTCACAAAATGTTGAAAAGTGGTCGAAAAACCACTATCCAGAATCGGATGTAGAATCATTAGACGAACTTAAAATTGTTCTACGACACCCATCTGCGACGTTTAGTATTCGAGTTATGGCCCGTCCTAGGTCTGACCGAGCAATTTTTGTTCCGCGCACTTTGTGCACCGTACACGTTGATGTTTGTATGAAAAAGTACCCTACCTAGGGACGCGTAGAGCAAATTTGTACCCCCGGGCATGTTGTCGATTGACATTCTGGTTGCACTTTTCATCATCTAGGGTGCGTTCCTGACACGTTTTGAGGGGTTTTAGCAAAAAAAAAATTTTCGACTACTCGAGCTCTCTGGCCCGTTCGGTGCACATTTTTGAAAAAAGCTAGGGAGCTGCCCCTAGGTTCGGGGTGTCACAAAATGTTGAAAAGTGGTCGAAAAACCACTATCCAGAATCGGATGTAGAATCATTAGACGAACTTAAAATTGTTCTACGACACCCATCTGCGACGTTTAGTATTCGAGTTATGGCCCGTCCTAGGTCTGACCGAGCAATTTTTGTTCCGCGCACTTTGTGCACCGTACACTTTGATGTTTGTATGAAAAAGTACCCTACCTAGGGACGCGTAGAGCAAATTTGTACCCCCGGGCATGTTGTCGATTGACATTCTGGTTGCACTTTTCATCATCTAGGGTGCGTTCCTGACACGTTTTGAGGGGTTTTAGCAAAAAAAAAAATTTTCGACTACTCGAGCTCTCTGGCCCGTTCGGTGCACATTTTTGAAAAAAGCTAGGGAGCTGCCCCTAGGTTCGGGGTGTCACAAAATGTTGAAAAGTGGTCGAAAAACCACTATCCAGAATCGGATGTAGAATCATTAGACGAACTTAAAATTGTTCTACGACACCCATCTGCGACGTTTAGTATTCGAGTTATGGCCCGTCCTAGGTCTGACCGAGCAATTTTTGTTCCGCGCACTTTGTGCACCGTACACGTTGATGTTTGTATGAAAAAGTACCCTACCTAGGGACGCGTATAGCAAATTTGTACCCCCGGGCATGTTGTCGATTGACATTCTGGTTGCACTTTTCATCATCTAGGGTGCGTTCCTGACACGTTTTGAGGGGTTTTAGCAAAAAAAAAAATTTTCGACTACTCGAGCTCTCTGGCCCGTTCGGTGCACATTTTTGAAAAAAGCTAGGGAGCTGCCCCTAGGTTCGGGGTGTCACAAAATGTTGAAAAGTGGTCGAAAAACCACTATCCAGAATCGGATGTAGAATCATTAGACGAACTTAAAATTGTTCTACGACACCCATCTGCGACGTTTAGTATTCGAGTTATGGCCCGTCCTAGGTCTGACCGAGCAATTTTTGTTCCGCGCACTTTGTGCACCGTACACGTTGATGTTTGTATGAAAAAGTACCCTACCTAGGGACGCGTATAGCAAATTTGTACCCCCGGGCATGTTGTCGATTGACATTCTGGTTGCACTTTTCATCATCTAGGGTGCGTTCCTGACACGTTTTGAGGGGTTTTAGCAAAAAAAAAAATTTTCGACTACTCGAGCTCTCTGGCCCGTTCGGTGCACATTTTTGAAAAAAGCTAGGGAGCTGCCCCTAGGTTCGGGGTGTCACAAAATGTTGAAAAGTGGTCGAAAAACCACTATCCAGAATCGGATGTAGAATCATTAGACGAACTTAAAATTGTTCTACGACACCCATCTGCGACGTTTAGTATTCGAGTTATGGCCCGTCCTAGGTCTGACCGAGCAATTTTTGTTCCGCGCACTTTG
Organism: Anopheles gambiae; assembly: GCF_943734735.2. Taxonomy (NCBI): domain Eukaryota; kingdom Metazoa; phylum Arthropoda; class Insecta; order Diptera; family Culicidae; genus Anopheles; species Anopheles gambiae. Next base: position 71,486 of record NW_026902598.1, on the reverse strand, counting down.
TGCACCGTACACTTTGATGTTTGTATGAAAAAGTACCCTACCTAGGGACGCGTAGAGCAAATTTGTACCCCCGGGCATGTTGTCGATTGACATTCTGGTTGCACTTTTCATCATCTAGGGTGCGTTCCTGACACGTTTTGAGGGGTTTTAGCAAAAAAAAAAATTTTCGACTACTCGAGCTCTCTGGCCCGTTCGGTGCACATTTTTGAAAAAAGCTAGGGAGCTGCCCCTAGGTTCGGGGTGTCACAAAATGTTGAAAAGTGGTCGAAAAACCACTATCCAGAATCGGATGTAGAATCATTAGACGAACTTAAAATTGTTCTACGACACCCATCTGCGACGTTTAGTATTCGAGTTATGGCCCGTCCTAGGTCTGACCGAGCAATTTTTGTTCCGCGCACTTTGTGCACCGTACACGTTGATGTTTGTATGAAAAAGTACCCTACCTAGGGACGCGTATAGCAAATTTGTACCCCCGGGCATGTTGTCGATTGACATTCTGGTTGCACTTTTCATCATCTAGGGTGCGTTCCTGACACGTTTTGAGGGGTTTTAGCAAAAAAAAAAATTTTCGACTACTCGAGCTCTCTGGCCCGTTCGGTGCACATTTTTGAAAAAAGCTAGGGAGCTGCCCCTAGGTTCGGGGTGTCACAAAATGTTGAAAAGTGGTCGAAAAACCACTATCCAGAATCGGATGTAGAATCATTAGACGAACTTAAAATTGTTCTACGACACCCATCTGCGACGTTTAGTATTCGAGTTATGGCCCGTCTAGGTCTGACCGAGCAATTTTTGTTCCGCGCACTTTGTGCACCGTACACTTTGATGTTTGTATGAAAAAGTACCCTACCTCGGGACGCGTAGAGCAAATTTGTACCCCCGGGCATGTTGTCGATTGACATTCTGGTTGCACTTTTCATCATCTAGGGTGCGTTCCTGACACGTTTTGAGGGGTTTTAGCAAAAAAAAAATTTTCGACTACTCGAGCTCTCTGGCCCGTTCGGTGCACATTTTTGAAAAAAGCTAGGGAGCTGCCCCTAGGTTCGGGGTGTCACAAAATGTTGAAAAGTGGTCGAAAAACCACTATCCAGAATCGGATGTAGAATCATTAGACGAATTTAAAATTGTTCTACGACACCCAATCTGCGACGTTTAGTATTCGAGATATAGCACTTTGTAGGTCTGACCGAGCAATTTTTGTTCCGCGCACTTTGTGTTCATGGATGTCGATAAAGGTACAAGTTGCCGGTCGGGATAGCCGTGCACCAAAACTGTGTACGATCAGGGAAAGTACAAGACGAAGGGTGCATCTCGAGCGTACGCGTTCATAGATGTCCATGTTGGTACACTTGCACCAAAATTGTGTACCAATCAGGGAAAGTACAACATGGAGGGCGCAGCCCGGGCGTACCCGATCATGGATGTCCATGTTGATACAATCTACGTGTACGTACCTAGTTTTTGTATCAAAAGTTGCAATAAAGTG
>NW_026902598.1:62500-65000 GCF_943734735.2 Anopheles gambiae | reverse complement strand
CAGCGCCTCATCGTCTCCTCCCGTTGCCGCTTTCGTATGTCCGATTGAACTCCACCACTCGCTACCTTTTCGTCGTGGCAGCGGATATCCTCCTGCATGAGGAGGACTAACGGGGTGGTGTTGGCAACAACGCAAGCGGCATCATAAGAAACGGTCTGGAAGGCGCTGGCGACTCGGAGAGCCCCCGGTCGATGCGCCCTTTGGACCGATTTGCGATGGGTCTCCTTGTCGAGCACCCATCGCCCCCAGGTGGCAACTCCGTATCGGATGATACTGTTGCCGACGTTTACGAGCTGTCTCCTACTGCGGCTCTTAGGACCACGCTTATTCGGCATCAGGCAGGTCAAGGCATTCGTAATCCGTGAAGCCTTATTGACCACCCTCTCCAGATGCCGGCTGTGGTGCTGTTTGCGGCAGAGGTCCACTCCCAGGTACTTCAGCGTTTCCGTGGATTGGATCGAGTGACCGCCCGCTTGAAGCTCTGCGAGCTGCGGGACATGATGGGTACAAAAGATCATGAACCCGGTCTTTTGGTGGGCAAGTTCCAAACCGACTCCTTGCAGCCACCGCTCGATCCTCTCCAGGTTAGCCGTTGCTAATGCGCTGACCTGTTCCGTGGTCCTTCCCAAAATGTGAAGGCCACGTCGTCAGCGAACCCGATGATGTCCGCTCGTAGTCCTTCGAGCGGCAAGCGGAGTAGGTCGTCGTACATGACGTTCCAAAGTGTTGGTCCTAGAACCGAACCCTGAGGAACGCCAGCAGATACAGTCCTCGACACTATTCCTTCATCCGTATCGTAGTGGAGCGTTCGGCCAATGAAATAGTTCCGCAGCAACGCCTGCAAATAAGGCGGAGTGTTTTTACGCTGCAGAGCTTGGCCGATCGCTGTCCAGTTTGCCGAGTTAAAGGCATTCCGGACGTCCACCGTTACCACCGCACAGAGACGATCCCCCTTTCGCTTTTTGTCTAGAGCGACTTTACCATTGTCCATCACCCGAGTGATGGCATCAACGGTTGAACGCCCTTTACGGAAACCGTACTGGGCGTCCGAAAGTCCCCCGGTCGACTCCAGATGGGTTGTCAGCCTCCGCTGAATCAACCGCTCTAAAATTTTCCCCAGCACACTCAGCAAACAAATTGGCCGGTATGACGAGGGCTCCCCAGGTGGTTTTCCCGACTTGGTAAGCAGCACCAGTTGTTGCCGCTTCCATGCGTCGGGAAAAGTGCCTGCCTCCAGTAGCTGCTTGTAGCTTTTGGCAAAAACTTCCGGAAAAGCCAGAATTGCCGCAGCTGCAGCCATATTTGGAATATTGTCGTCCCCCGGAGCTTTCTTGGGGTTGAGTGAGCGGGCAATTTCCTTCAACTCTTCCGCCAACTCCTCCTCCGAGACCGGATCCTGTGGATCCTCACCTACTTCCGTCTCGGGCCACTCCATCGGGGGACGATCGGGAAAGAGCTCATTCACGATGAACTGGAGCTTGTTGGCATCCCGTTCCATCGGAACCCGAGCTCCTTCCCACTGCTGCTTGCGGATTTGGTAAGCAGGGCCAAAGCCGTGCGGTTCCAATTGTTCCGGCAGATCCTGCTTGTGTTGGTCTTGGCTGAGCTTGATGGCCCGTTCCAGGGCAGCGCGTGCGTCCGACTTCATTTGACGCCTTTCCTCGCGCTGCTCCTCGGTCCGGGCCCGGTTGAACCGCCGTTTCATTCCGTGATAATGGCTGCGCAACCGATCAATCTCGGACGTCCACCAATAAACTGGCCGCCGGCCCTGTCGCCTTGGGGGTTGCCTAGGCATGGTGCCATCACAGGCCACCGTGATGGCCTGGGTAAGCTCCTCTGGCGTAGCAACATGCCCAAAAATGTCCTGGTCCCTCAAGATTTCAACGAACAAATCCTTGTCGAAGAATCTTGTGGACCACCTTCCCCCATTCGCTGCTGAGTGTACCTCGTTGTTGGCGCGCTGTCTCGGAACCCTGCCGACCACAAACTTGATAGTATTGTGGTCACTTGGGGTTTCGTTACACACGCGCCAATTGTTGTCCCCTACCAAGGAGGGGCTGCAAAAGGATACGTCCACGATGGAGTTGCGACCATTTGCCCCAATCCAAGTGCTCTGGTTGCCCTGGTTCAGGAGAACCAATCCCAGAGCAGCCGCCGCATCCATCACAACTCCCCCCCTAGATACCCTTTCCCCGTCGTTTGGCCTCCGCTCCATCCCCCATGCACCTGACCAGGCGTTTACATCACCCCCGATCACGGTGTCCCGATTCCGTGGAAGTACAGACACGATTTCGGTCCATTTGCGTTTGTACTCCTCGACAGTCAAATCGGAACCCACGGGTGGTAGGTAGACAGAACAAAAAACGATTCCCCGCATCTCGACCACAACGAAGTCCTCGCGTTGGTTGTCAATGATGCGCTGAAAAGGATAATCCCCAACTGATACCACTGCTACCCGTCCAGTGGTATCGGTAACCCAATTGCTGTTATTATTCGGCAC
>NW_026902598.1:52500-57500 GCF_943734735.2 Anopheles gambiae | reverse complement strand
GAATTCCGCCCGTTTGGGCCTTTCTCTTTATTTATTTGAATTCAAAAAACTTTTTTTTTTTTTTTTCACTATTTTTCCTTTCGTGAAAGGTTTTCGTTGCCGCCTTTTTAACATTAAATATGTTCCGGTAACCGTTGTCCTTGTCCTAATCCTTGCAGGTTTCACCGTATCATCAAAGAGCTGCGTCAGCGCGCGGACACGATCGCCGATGTTACGGCAGCTCGCTCGTCATCCGTGAGGCTGCTTCTTCGTTCGGCAAGCTGGGAGCTCGGCAGCTCGTCCCACGGGGGAGGCTGAGCCTCGACCTCCGCTTGCCGTTGCTCCAGCCGCCGCTGCCTCTCTCTCTGCCGCCGGTTAATGCGACGCCGCTCCACTTCCGCTGCAGATGGTGGTAGTCGCCCACGTCGTTGGCGACCCTGCGGAACAGCTCCTAGCACTCCGGCCCGACGCCTTTCCCGGTATTGGAGCTGCATAAAGTTACGCCGCAGTCGCCGCATCTCCATCGTGCGTGGGGAGGGAGGCAATCCCCGGCTGCGCGGGGGGATTGGCGGCTCTGGAGGGCTGACCTCCTCCTCCTCGACCTCCCCTGTCGGCTCCACTACGTCGTCGGCCGCGTCGTCATTGGCCGCTGCGCGTGCCAAGATAGCCGGGACGACCTCGTCCACGCCGAGCCGCTCCTGCCGACGCCGCTGCCGCATCCGCCGGGCGCTGCGGTTGCGCACCTCTCGGCGTCGCATCAGCCGTCTCCGCTCTGCCTCCGCCATGTCCTCGGGCGGGCTGGATGCAGGAACTGGCTGAGCAGCCTCGGCGGCTGCCAAGTTTTGCTGCTCCTCCCGCCAGTCCTCCTGCAGAACGGAGAGGATCTGCCGAGCCGCTTGCTGGATGCGGTCCCACCACTCCGCACTCTCCAACAGGCGGCTGCCGAGGTTGTCCTCGTCGACGCCGTGCAGCAACTCCGCGCGAACATCCGCGAAGCGGGGACACTGGAACAGTACGTGGGCCACCGACTCGACCGACCCTGCGCACCTGGGACAGTCCGGGGATGGAGCGAACCCGAACACGTGCAGGAACTCGTGGACGAAGGCATGTCCACTGAGAACCTGCGAGAGGTAGAAATCTACCTCTCCGTGTTTCCGCCCCGTCCACAGGCGCACGTCTGGCACTTGTCGGTGGGCCCAACGTAAGTAGCGGCTGGTGTTATTCGCCGCCTCGTCGTCCCACTGTTGCTGCCACAGCTGCAGCGATGACTCCTTTTCCTCCTGGCGAATCGCCTCTCGACTGCTGTCCGGGCTTAACTGCAGTCGGTTGTAGCAGCGGGCGTCTTCCTTCACCAGGAGGTGGTATGGCAGTTCTCCGGCTAAAACCACCGCTACCTCGCAGCTCGTGGAGTGGAAGGCGCTCGTGATGCCCTGGGCCAGGGGGCGCTGCACGCGATCCAATATCCGCCTGCACCACTGTAGGTCCGAGGCTTCCGCCCAGACGGGTGCGCCATAGCGGATAATGGACGCGGCCACTGCGGCGAGCAGCTTCCGCTTGCTCACTTGGGGGCCGCTGTGGTTGCGCATGACGACACGCAATGCTCGCACCACACGGAGGGCCTTGTCCGCGACCATCTCGACGTGTGGGCGCCACGACAGGTGGTCGTGTAGCATGACCCCCAAGTAGCGGATCGACCGCTTCGAGCGCACTTCCACTCCACAGATGTTCACAGGGATGTTTTTGTATCCGCTTCGCTTGCTCGACACCATCAGCAGCTCCGTCTTCTCCGGCGCCAGGGAGAGTTTGTGCCGCACCATCCAGCTGTTGACCGCTGCCACCGCTTCCTCCGCAATCGCTGCTGCGTGTTCAGGAGTTGTCCCCGCTGCCAGGATCGCAAGATCATCGGCGAATCCCACGATGGAGGCGCCCTCAGGGAGCTCTACGGCTAGCACACCGTCGTACATTATGTTCCACAGTGTGGGGCCCAATATGGACCCCTGTGGAACACCTGCCGATACTCGGCGGGTAACCGGCCCGTCCGCCGTGTCGTACGTAAGCTCCCTGTCGGCGAAGTAGTCCTGCAGTATGCGGCACAACTGCACGGGGACTCCCTTCGCCTGGAGCGCCTCGGCGATGCTCTGCCAGCTAGCCGTGTTGAACGCGTTACGGACGTCCAGGGCCACAACCATGAGGCAGCGCCGGTCACGGTTGTTTGTCCTTCCAAAGGACTTCGCCCTTCGTCCCGCGTCCACGACCTGCTGGATGGCCTGCAGAGTCGATCGCCCTCGCCGGAATCCGAACTGCTGCTCAGACAGTTGCGGACTCTCTGGATCCTCGATGTATTCGTTGAGCCGGTTCAACAGCAGCCGCTCCAAAGCCTTGCCCGTATTATCGAGCAAGCAAATCGGGCGGAAGGACGACGGCTCGCCCGGTGATTTGCCTGGCTTTGGCAGGAGCACCAGTCGCTGCTTTTTCCACGGCTGCGGAAAGCAGGACGTGTCCAGGCACTCCTGAAACACCCGGCGGAAGGGCTCCGGTTGCTGCCTGAGAGCAACCGTAAGGGCGGCGTTCGGTACTCCATCAAGCCCAGGAGCCTTCCGCGGGTGCATACTGGCTGCTATATTCTCCAGCTCGGTCAGGCCGATCGATCGGAGCGGCGCCATGTTGCCAACTCGGAGATCGGGCCACTCTACCGGCGGATGAACCGGGAACAAGGCGTCGACAATTCGCCGCAGTTCTGCTGGATCGCGTTCCGGGGCTGAGCGGGCCGCCTGGAACCAGTGGAAGACCTTCCGGAAAAAGTTTCCGGTTTCATCCTCCCTGATCGACAGCAAGAACCGGTCGAACGCCTCGTTCTTGCTCACACGAATAGCCTTCCGAAGGCTCTCCCTGGCAGCTGCGAGTTCCGTTTGGAGCTGTTCGTTGGGCGGAATGGTCCTCATCGCCATTTGCTCCTTTCTGGAGAGTTCTTCGATCATCGTCTGGATCGCCGGAGTCCACCAGTAAGCTGGCCGACCTGTGTGGTCCTGCGCTGGGAAGACCCGCGACATCGTCTCGTCGCAGACGCTGGTCAGCGACTCGACCAAGCTTTCGACGCTGTTAGCTTGACGGGCGAACCCAGTCATGGCCAGCGCTTTCCCGAAAAGCTGGGAGTCAAACTGACTGGTCTTCCAGCGCGTACCGGCATTGCTTACGCGGGCCGGGCGCTGTCCACGCCGTGCTGCCCGATCCCTCGATGATGGTGGACTCACGCCAACCTCGTACCGGACGTAACGGTGATCACTGAGCGTTACCACGTCGGGAACGCGCCAGCCTCGGGTGCTGTCCTCGCGCGGGTCGAGACGGCTGATCACACTACTGGCGAACGTAACGTCCGGTCGGCTGGGCGGAAACCGAGTTGTGTCCGCTCGGTTCCCCTTGAACGTTGGCAGACAGTCTGCCTTGTTCAGTAGCACCAGCCCGAGGTTGTCCGCCAACTGGAGAAGCTCCAAGCCCTTCAGGCAAGTCCTGCTGCTTCCCCAGTCCAGGTGCATGGCGTTGAAATCGCCGGCCAGGAGAACCCGGCTGCACCCGCGGACGATCAGGTCGATCTTTTCCATAATGCTCCGGAACTCTGGAACTCCTGTCTGCGGCGACACATAGCAGCTCACCACAGCGATTCCACCGACGTCGGCCGCAACCACACCGAGGGTCTGACGGTGCCTGATACGCTGTATCGGCAGCCGGTTGCCGTTGACGACGATGGCAACCGTCTTACTCTCGTCCGTTACCCAATTGCCGTTATTGCGCGGTACGCAATAGGGCTCGGACAAGAGCAGAACGTCAAGACCCTCGGTGGTCAACACATGCAACGCCAGGTCCTGGGCGTTCTCGCAATGGTTGGCGTTGAACTGCAGGACGTTCAACATTGTGGTTGCGGGCCTGGGCACATGGGGGCGGCGATGCGATGTGGGCCGCCACAAACGATGCACTTCGGATCGCAGGTGCATGATGCCGCGCGATGATCCGTGGCTCCGCAGCGCAGGCATAGGCCGGAACGATCCACGCCGGCGCAGTCTGCAGTGGTGTGTCCACGCTCCAAGCAGCGGAAACAGCGAACCGCGCTTCGCTGCTGTTTTGGCGCGCTGCGCACCAGGCACGCCGAGTATCCAACAAGGATACGTTTGTCCGCCAGAAGGTCAGCGTCCCTCCGTGGAAGTCGGACACGGGCACGCTGCGTCCCATCACGACGCTCCCACAAGGACGTGGTTGCTGCAACTACTGTGCGTTCCAGCGCCCGCTGCAGACCGCGTTCCACATCCTCTTTTGTGGCCAACATGTCGATGCCGGTAATCATCACCTCGGCCATCTCCGTGATGATCCGGCCAGTGGCCAAATCACCGACCTCCTCCTGGATGCGCAGCAGCAGCACAGCGGCGTCTGCATCCTGGTTAAGCGAGAGACGAAGGGAGTCGCGTGACGTGCGGTAGCCCTGCTTGACTCCCTTGTTCTCGTCGGCCAGTCGCGGATTTAGCCGTATCTTCTCAAACAGCGCCTTGTACGAGCATCCCTCGGCCGGCTCAAAGATGAGCTGGTCCTGCCGATGGCGTGCTGGACGCTGGCGCTCCTGGCGCAACTGCTCACTGCGCTGCGCCTGTACAGCAGTTGGCCGCTGCTGGTGTTGTTGCTGCTGCTGTTGTTGTTGCCGACGCTGTTGCTGCTGCTGCGTGCCGGCGACCGCCTGTCGCTGTGGTTGCCGCTGCTGCTGCTGTTGTTGTTGCTGCTGCTGGTGTTCCTGCTGCTGCTGCTGCTGGGGGGGCTGGCGGGGTTTCCCCTTAGCCATGCCACGATATTTGCGGCGGACGACCTCAGCGAAGCTGGGCTGCTCCACTTGCCGAATGCCTTCTCCTGTTGGCGCCTGGGGGGCCGGGAGCGTTACCGCCGCTGTCCCTGACGGACCGGGTTGTGCTTGCGGCTGTTGCCCGCGTTGCCAGCAGAGCTCCTGGCGCAGTTGCTTCCCCATATCACGGATCTCTGCCAGC